>NW_026042313.1:2887500-3177500 GCF_023856365.1 Brienomyrus brachyistius
GGAGGATGAAGGAATTGATACCATTGACTGCCCCCCACGCTCACCTGACCTAAATCCTAGAACACCTCTGGGACATTATGTTTCATCCATCCGATGCCACCAGGTTGCACCTGACTGTCCAAAAGCTCAGTGATACCTTGGTCCAGATCTGAGAGGAGATCCCCCAGGACACCATCCGTCGTCTCATTAGGACCATGCCCCGACATTGTCAGGCATGCATACAACCATTTGGGGGGGGGGGGGGGGGTATACAAACTACTGAGTATGATTCCGAGTTACTGTAATGAAATTTCGGCAAAATGGACTAGCCTACCACATAATTTTTCACTTTGATTTTCGGGGTGTCTTTGAATTCAGTTCTCTGTAGGTTGATAATTTCATTTCCAACAAACGATGAGACATCCTTTCATTCCTAACACATTACCCAGTCTACATCAGTATAGATATCCAGCATGATTTTTCCCCATTGATATCTGATGTGTTTTCAAAGTGTTCCTTTCATTTTTTTGAGCAGTGTATAATTATAAAATTGTAACATGGTAAATAACACATTATGTAATAACATTATTACATAATACTTTGCTTTGGTATGACAAACATAAATAAGCAAGTCAGCATAGTGCTAGGAGCACAAGTTTTCCTGGTCTTGTGTGTCTAGGCTGAATTTAAGCTGAATTTGCCTCTGAGAAAGCAGACATCTTGCAAACATGACCAAAAACTATAGAGATAATGAAACTCTGTTGCACTGGGTGTGGGGGTTAAATCAGTGCTATATTCAACAAACTCTTGTTTAAGTTCAAAAATGAAAAGCAGCCATAAAAATCACACGTAATTATTGTTAACAAGAAGCTTAACACACAGGTTGAAACTGTTTCTTGCTCATATATTATAACAATTACAGAATCGTATTGAACAGAAGCTGCAAGTGAGTCACTCACCAAAGCCTAGAGAGCAGGGCTTAAGCTCATCTCCTTTGTGGAGTGTTATGAAGTGCACATAGATCAGACATAACTAAGAAACAGACTCCAGTCTAGTTACAGAAACAGTATGTAGTTGTACCTCCCCCCTCCCCCAAAGCAGCTAGGAAGGTGATAAGCTGCACAGCCCCGAGGAGAGGTGTGCAGAAAGGACACAGCACACTTCTGAGAAAAGGGAGGCATCGCTGTGCAGCTGGTGCAGGCCAGAGGAAGCAGTGCAGCTTACCGCGTCGCTAGACAGAATGCAGTACGACGAGACGCCTGCTGCATGTGAAACCACACGCAAAGCAGCAGGGCAAGCCGAACATGGGGGGGTTCACGTGACACTTTTAACAGCAGCTCAGATGCTTCTCACCCAACAGACTGTTGAACAAAAACAAACTTAATATGCATAAGGGACAACAAATTTAATTTATAAACTTTATTAGGTAGTTACCAACATGATCTACAGCACTGAATACAAACAAATACAGGCCTGAGCAGAAAGAGTGAAAGGTACCATGAACCAATGGCAGCAGAGTGTAAGGCTCTCCACACATCTAAAGTTAAAAAAAAATAATAATAATAATAATAATATGAATGTCCTTGCAATTCCTACAGTCTTGGGTTTTACAGTTAGGAAAATTTATCTACAAGTCTATTTTCAGGATTGCAAGCTTAAACATCAAGGCCCATTCCTCATACATTCCTCATGAAGCATTCACAGACCAATGTAAGCACAATTAGGGAGGGGGAAAAAAAGCATTAGATTCATTTCAGTAATTTGTTGGGTGTCGTAATACAATCACAGTGATTTCATTTAAAAAAATAACCTTTAAAAACCAAGCAGTATTACACAAACAGGCACTTCAGATATTGCAGCAATAATGGAGGCAAGCTGGTTCTATGAGATGCACGTGAACCATGTAGCACCCATAAGAATAGTGAAATCCACCACAAATAGCGTTACTTTTTCCACTGCTACCAGTCTTCCATAGAGAAACTGGTTTGGATAAAAAGTCTTACTTCACACTGTCTTTAGAGGTCTGATGACACACTGTCTAATGAACTTTTGGGTAGCATCTGAAAATCTGAACAGAAAATGTGAGTAGACCAGCAGATGTATTTTAGTACTGATCAACTGTGAATTGTTGAAAGTTAGCAAAACCATTGTTTTTCTAAATGCTAAAATGGTGAAACATTTGAAGGACCAAAAGTAGTTCTGTTAAAACCAGAACTATGGTTTGCAAACAAAAACATTCCCAAGTAATGATAGAATTTTATGAAGGCAAGGGGAGACTCATTCAATCTAATCAGAGACCCTGAATCAGTGCTTCATATCTATAAATATTTCCAGTATGACTGAAGCAATGCTTATTTCAACAAACATAATGGAGTGAAATAAGAAAAATTGTAAAAACACCCAAAATAAGGGTGGCTAAAGTGATAATAAAAACAGCAAAGGTTAGAAACAAACCAGATGCCAGATCTGAACAGAGGTGAGTATGTCCAAGGTTCTGTGAGGAAGGTAAGGACAGAGGTGCCTCTACAGCTGAGTGGATGCTCCTTGCAGATGGGGCTCTCCTCATTGGTCCCTGGAGGCAAATTCTTCTCAGTCGAACAGGTATTGCATCTCAGACTGGGGTATAAAGGACTGTCACTGGTAAAGCAGGTAGTCTTTGAGGGAAGCTGGCAAGGGTAGGCTGTGAATCTCACCCAGCCTCTCCCTCCCCAGCGCCAGACGTACAGAGCGCCGACATAGGTCCATCAAGGGCAAGGGTTCCGCTGCAGGAAAGGATCATAATTCATAATTAGTCAAGTTCAGGCAAAAAAAATCAAGTTCAGTGTCCTAGAGCCAACTGTTCATTTGCTTTTATATATCCTACTTGATTCAGAGCCTGAAAGGGATGTTCTAAAAAAATAAATAAAATAAAAAATAAATGAATGAATGAATGAACCAATGAATGAAAATCCCTGTAGAGTGTTTGCAGAAGGTTAAATCTGGCAAATCTCTAATTAGGGAAGTCCATAGAAAACCAAATATCTGGTATCAGTCATTTGCATCCAAAGAACCAGCGATAACATGTATATAGATAATCTATGTGAAAAAATTAAGGAAGACAATTTATATGGAGGGTGTTTTGAGACAATGTTCAAAAAATAAATACAATTTAAAGAATCATTTATAAACATGTATTTTAAATGTTTAAATCATTTACATTGTTAAACTGTGATAACAGCATCCATTAAACCTGTATGTCAGTCAGTGGACGGGTTCTCAACAAAACACTGAATTGGTTAAAATCGCAAACTAAGTCACAACAAACTGATCTCACTAGTCGATTGAACTCTCATTTAGAACCGCATTCTGTCCATTCCATCCTGGGGACGCAGACATCCTAACTTTCCAAAATCTTAAACTCTCCTAGCGTTAGGATCACTTAAGCCGTCCAGACTTTAGAAGTTTTAGAATTTAGTGATCAATTATCAATGCTGACGTACCACAGCACACAGTGGACAACAACTAACTGTGTCCTCTGCATTTAACCCATATGTGACAATGTGACATAGCAGAGGGCAGCTAATTCAGCGCCTGGGGAGCAGTACCTTGCTCAGGGTACCTCAGTGGTGCCTTGCTGATCAGGGTTTCGAACCTGCAATCTTTCGATTTTAAGTGCGCTTCCCTAACCATTAAGCCACCGCTGCCCATAACTGATATAACTGGCCATCACACAGTGCAAGTTCCAGCTAAACTTAATTTGTATGGCTGCTCTTTTATTGCTTTTACACAAGCGAGATGTATACAGCCCTCCTCATAACATAATAAAAATTGTTATAACTTGCCCACATTTTTATATAAATTATATGAATTACAGTAGTCCCCCTATATCCACAGTATTAGTTAACCATGATTTCTAAGACCATGAGGTCTTAGAAAAAATTAAATAAAAATAAAAAATGGGTATCAGTATCAGTTTTCCTGCCACACAGATCCTTCATCCTTTAATGAGTATAAAAAGCAGGATTTTCATTGCTCCATAATCCCCTGATATATGATGCATTTTCCATCACTATCATCTCTTAAGAATTAGGCTAAAACCTCAGAATCCCTTTCATTTGAGACAGAGTACAGCACTGTATAATGCACAATGTACTTTATTAGTTTTTAATGTGGGCAATGTCTTACTGTGCATAATTTATCAATCATACTTTACCTACATAATTTTTTTTTTTTTTTTTATACATACACACCCCCCTACATAAATGTAGATGTATGGGGGTCCTTTAGATTGTTCCCTATTGTGGCTATCCCCTGTAGATCTGGCAGGACTACTGTGACAAAAAGTGTGCAGTGGCCACATTTTATCATTATGTCATGAGCTGGGCTGTCTAGTTAACCTAAAGTTAGGAGAGTTTAAGATTTTGGGAAGCTAAAACGCTTGTTAATAATACACTTTTCCTGTCTTAGGAGAGGAACAATAACTTAGGAACTGTTCATCTGTAATGGCTCCAAGGTCCTAATGCTAGTTACCATGGTTACCAAACAGTTAAGATAGAATCTTAATACTGAATAGTCACAAAGCATCCTCCATAAATTTAAACCATCAGAGAACATCAGACTTGATAGTGTAGACTTGTAGTCAGTGTTTACCATTTAAGATCCAAGAATTAAAACAGACCACACTTCGACTGATGAGTTCAGTCACAAAAAAGTTCCTAATGCGAACAAATCTTACGACCGATCCATCGGCACCATTTAAAACAGTACTGCATTAAAAGACAATTTCAAAATGGTCATTAAATCTTGAATCTGAAGTATTAAAATTGTGTTTCATGCATCCTTTTAATTGGGATTGAACAGATGAGTCGTAATAAATGCCGATCATGGCTCAAGAAAGTTTACAGATAACTATCTGTGTATAGCTGAACTGTCACACTACTAACAGAGTCCTATTTTCATACCAGTTCACAATAAATTTTACTGCATTCTATTTGAACTCAGAAGTCAGAATTTCCAAGTTCAAATTTCAACCGAAACGCCTCCTAAAGTTGGATGGACCTCTGCAACCCCATACTCAGAATTCAAGATGGCTACACCCATCATCAACAGAAGCGAAAGCTGTAGATATATACTGTTTATTAGTACTTACATCTTACTTGTAGCTTAGTACTGGTTGTACACAAAGTACTGTACAACCACTATCTGTGTACATGTTGCTACAGTCTTTCTATGTGCAAAGTACCACAATGCATTATCATTAACAGATATCGCTAACAATGGCTAACAATGAACCCTGCTAGAACTGGGGCCTGTTTCAGCAGGATTTGTTGCTTAGCTGGACAACTTGTCAAATTTAAGGTAGTTTCAGCTAAATGTAAGTGAATGAAGACAGTCATTAAAACTGGGGTACCTTACATCCAACAAGGTATCTGACTAAGCAAGAAATTCTGCAGTTCGAAACGGTTTGCTGGTATTGCTAAATGGCTTTCCGACTTGTACTAGACCACATTTAACTCGGGTGTGATGTCATTTCCAGCTCCGACTTCGAACCACTGATGTAAATAGAACGCAGCATTGTTGATTTTCAAATACGTCACATTTGTTCACTCACCTCACTACAGTTTGCTGCATAGAACACACGCTAGTTCATCGGTCCTCAGGCCCTACTGCCCTGCTTGTTTTCCAGCTATCCCTGCCCTACACACTGCTGATTGACTGAACAAACCTGACCCAGGTAATCAGAAGCTGAAAGACAGCTGGGACTTCTGTGTGGGGCAGGGATAGCAGGAAAGCAAACAGGGCAGTGGGGCCCGATGACCGACTTTGAGAACCACTGCACTATAGAATGCGGGCAGATAGTGTTTAATACATTTCAGACACTAGGTGGAGTTTACACTGCTACATAATTATGCACCGGATATTCATAATCATTGCATAAACAAATACCAGAACATTCCCTCTAGGATGTAACTATAATGTTTTTGCTTTTTTCCTATACATTTTGTGCCTGTTGTTTAACATGGACACCAACACCACTATTTTTTGATAAGTAAATGTCGACCAATTACAACGTGCATTTAGATGTGCTGCCTTTTTGATGCATATGGTTTGTATTGTGGGACTGGGAACCTCCAATAATGAGTAAAGCACAGACGTGCAGAAGGTTAAAATTTTCCTGTGTCATACTTTTCTTACATCTTTGAAAGGAATGGCTGTACGTTTTTTTTTTTTTTACTTGTTTATTATCTTAGTTAATATGTACAAGTGACTTATTTTCTACGCGCCGTTTTAGTTTGGTAATGTGCAAAATGACACTAACGCACATTGGACTGCACCAATGCTAATTTTCAATACATGCCTACATGTGTTAGCGTGTCTGTTCGTAATTCCCATGATTATCAACGTTAGCATTTATCGGCGAGGTTGTTGTAACTGATCTCCTAAAGTCTTTTGTGTGTTTTATTTATTATAGTTTACTCATTTTCACCTGTCACTTATGGAGAAAGCACGTAGCTGGAACAGTACACCGTTTAATACAGTATACAGTACACAACTGTATAGACATTTATAAATAAACTAAAAATTTAATAAATGGTGCAATGGTGACATCAAATCAATATCTAAAAATGGTTGACAAACCCACTACTAGTAGTCTGCTTGAAATATCAGAAAGGGGTGGCTCCACATTTAATAACCTAGTTGTAGGAACGGAACTTTGTCGTTAAGGCGTGCCTGTATTCATTGTCTAAATTCAAGTTCAAAACCTGAACTTACTCCAAGACTCAGAAAAGACTTTCGGATGTGCACACATAACACACAACATTCAGATACATTCCCATTAGTGGTTTACTTTACTGCAGTGTGCTTCTGCATCACCTGGAACAAACTGGTCAGAAAAATCTACCCACAGCCTACAAAATTTATTCAGATAAACAAGGTTCCATAGAATTTGCAGCACAGTAAATAAGTCCATTCAGCCCCACCACAACACAGCCAAAGTGTTCCTTATAGATTTACAGGACAAACTATACTTACGGTCCAGTCCATTGATGTAGCGGATGCGGATTTCACAGTGCCCCCACACTGCACTGACTACAGGGTAAAGCTTCCGGCCCTTGAGTCCCCTGAAGGCGACCCCTAAGTACTGTCCATCCACAACAAAGCTCAGCGTTCCCTCATCCATATCCAAGACTACTAGAAATGAGTCTGGCACAATAAAGGTCTCATCTGGCTCCAAGAAGGCTGGGTAGGTTCTACTTGGTTGGTTCTTGCAGTCATGGTACAGTTTGTTCCGACCCAGGTCCCAGCCCCAGGATTCATGGTTATTACCCACCAGGGCAGTGTAGCCCACTGAGTGGAGAGGGGCTTCACTTGTTGCCACTCCCACCACAGCATGGGTGCCTCGTTGGCGCATTGCCCAGGTGATTTCCCATACGTGCAGCCCACGAGTGTAGCCCACCCTGCCACGGATGCCATCAGTGCTCTGGGCCACGGGGTGTCGGTGAAAAACTAGCTTATTATCCTCCTTGACGAAAACATTGAGTGAACGGTCATCATTGTTCCAGGAGTGCTGCACTTGCACCTCTGGACCAGCAGGGGGCATATCCAGCAGCAGATCCAGGCGGGCCGGTTTTGCATAGTCCAGGGCTTGCAGCTCCAGCTTCAGGGGCCGATACGCCGGGTCCCGCATGTCCACAGTCCGTATTCCTCCAGGAACCTTCTGGCCCATGCTCAGGGTGGCCTTAAAGGCCTCACCTGCCCTCCCCCCTTAAAGGGCAACAGAGCACAATGAAAGGCAACCCTTACTGCAGAGTATCACTAGTACAAATCCAGTCGTGGGCAGTACAGGCCAAGTAATGGTGAGGGGAGGGGAAGGGGGTCTACAGTACAATCAGTCGAACGCACCTGCAGAGAAAAGAAAAAACGATTATGGGTTGAGAGATATCGCAAACTAATCAAAGCTACACCGAAGGCCCACTGACCATGCATGTGCACACTGTGTGCCAGCTGAGAAGCAGCTTTCCAGGAATGAGCAACACTACATAATCTAGCCTTAAGCATGTTTTTAGCAGCTATGACTGCTGGCAGTCTTCCTTCCAAAAACTTACTCTGCTATCCCTGCATGTTCAGTAGACCAAAAGCAGCTAAACACATCAAAGTCAGCAGAGAGGAAATAGAATGCATGTTATTCAAAGGGAAAGAATTTGAATCACTAGTATCAACAGCTAACATCTCAAATAGATCTCCCCATTCATATGGATTCAGTATGCATTGAAGGCACTTTGACAAAAAAAGGTTACATTACATACACATTTCATATTCTTTACAGTTGTGGGGACAATCATTTACAATAACTGCAGTTTAAAAAAATACAAATTTTAAAAATGGCTTCCTACTTTCTAAACTTGAAACAGCCCTCTAGCCTTTCAACTTAGAGCTAGAGCAGGGCCCTTAACAGACATTTGTATTACAAAATTACACGAGCCTAGAAATTCAACATTAACTGGCTGATGTACACAACCATGGCTGTGCCTCCAGCTGGGGCAGCGAGTGGCTTTGTGGGTTAAGACTATGTGCCCATGATTGGAAGGTTGCAGGTTCACATCCCTCTGTGATTTCACTGTTAGGCCCACGAACAATGTCCTTACTCCAATTGCTCCAAGGATTTTGCCTGATCCTCAGTTTTCAGTCACTTTGAACAACAATGTCTGCCAAGTATATAAAGTGTTTGAGAAACTCTTAGTTTGGGTTCTGGGTAGAAGAAGATTTTCTGTTTCCTAAAATAGTTAATTTTTGTGTAGTGCCTTTCATAAGAGTTGCCCCAAGGCAACTTATGTCCTTCAACAGAGCAAACATTACATTAGATGCACATTGAATCGAAATGTCGACTGAAAAGGACCCACTTATTGCCATATGACATGGAACTGAAAGTTCTTGCTTTTGGCTCTAGCCTTAATATATACCAGAGTCCACTTCAACAGTAGTTGTTAAGTCCTTCATCCTAATTGAATAAAGCCCACATAAAACCCAACAATACAATGGTTTTCCCCAAAATTAACCCCCCCCGTAATTACATTACCACTTGACAATCAATGGCCTGCTGTGAAAGGCTGTGGGAAAGATAAATGAAAACCAGAAGCAGAGGCTGCTTCACCCTCATCCTGTTAATCACAGCTAAACAAATCCACCAAAGTGACAATGCATAACAAAGCTGACAATTATGCAAATTTGTTATTTTTACCAGTCAGTCATGAGAGGTGCTTGTAAGGCTTTCTAATGAACAGTTTCAGAAAGATGAGTGGAGAGAAGATAGAGAGGGAAATAAAGAAAAACCTGGAATAAAGCTTGTCTAGTCAGAAGATAACAGAACAGAATATATTTAAAATGTCTGACTTTTAACACTAAGCAGCCATATCCTATTGATGGAAGCCACAACAGGCTGAAGCAGGCCTGAGGCTATGCAGGGGGGGGCTGAAAATCAAAAAAAAAAAAAAAAAAAAAAATCAAGAGTGGCAGCAGGCACAACACAGTCTCCAAATATAGGCAAGACATCATGGTGCAAGAGCATCCCAAAAAGATTCCACTAGTTATGCAGTGCTATCATTTAGAAAGCAGACAACTGCAGGGTAGCCAAATTAGCGAATCCTGCCACCGATAACCAAAACAAGTCCGGCTGAATGTATAAAACAGAAGTCTAAAATTCAAACTACCGGTGGGGCCACCGACTGTGTGGTGTCCCCCCAAACGGGCCACATGAGAAAGCACACAAGTCCCATCTTTTTCAATTTGAAATTTTAAATTCATCCATACAAAATTCGGCCTCTGATCAAGTATCGAGACGAAATGATATGAAAATTTAATATCATTACAGTGACCAAAATTATCATAGATATCAATATTTTCAGGGTATTATCTAGGGAAGGGCTGATACACATTTTTTCAATTCAGATCCGATTCCGATACAAGACCTTTTATTATTTTAATACAATATATAAAGTTAGGGCTGGGCGATACATCAGGTTTTTACGATATATCTGTATATTGTCATACAAGATATATGGCGAGACAATATTGTTCATATCAATATAGTTTGTTACTTTAAAATTATATTCATAGCGCTGCCACTTCGCCTATTTCTCCTCACCCTGTCTGTCCATTACAAAACTGCGCACTGCCCCGCCTACCTCTGAACACAACCCACCCACCCACTCACCCACTCATCCTGCATGCAGCGACAACATGGAAATAGGCACAGACACGAGGCAACATAGCAAAGAGGAGCTGAGGGGTATTTCATGAAGCAGGATTTCTTGTTTAGTCACATAACTTGTCAGATTTAAGGTAATCTGAGCTACATTTAAGTGGAAGATTATATAGTACATTTAGCCCAGATTACCATAAATCCAAGAAGTTATCCAGCTAAGCAAGAAATCCTGCTTAGAGAAATACCTGCCTGATTGGTAAAATAATATATGTCACTGTTCTAACATTTTATCCTAACCCAGGGAAACGTCCTACCTTAGGGTACTGCGCATGCGCACAATGAAATCAAGCCCCTTTTCTTGTGCTTGAAGAACCGCCCATGGATCTATCCTACCTTGCGTTGGAGTTATGGCTTATTTCTGCATTTTCAATGTTCATGCATTTTAAATATTTTATTAAATACATTGATCACACTTTACCATCTGCCTCATGCTGCTTTACTATGCTGTATGTTGAATTACCTGACATGCTTTAACACTTAATCTTATAAGGTATTTTAGACTCGCAATGCCTGCTAACATTACATCAGTTTGTGTTTTTTAGACAAGTTACTTTATTTTTTGGATTATCCACTTTCAGTTTCAGGCCATAAAAATGACATTTTCATTAAGATAGTACCGATCAATAGTTATATCTGTCAAAACGCAGTAAGGTAGGACAAATTGAAATTTTTGAGCCATTTTTTCATGTACGTGAAAGGCTGTCTGTAAATAAAAGTGTCCGTGTGACATTGATGACATTTGGCTCTGACTAGGAACTGTCCATTTGTTATTACTTTATGGGAAACCAATATTGAGATAAACATCGTATATCACGGTTCAGCTAAAAATATCAAGATTTGATTTTCGGTCCATATCGCCCAGCCCTATATAAAGTATAAATGTATACAGTGGTACCTCGGTTTATGAGCATAAATCATTCCGGAAACATGCTTGCAATCCAAAGCACGGATAGTGTGAGGGAGACGAGAGAGAAGAGGAGGATTATATTGCAGGATGACTTTCACTATAACTAATGGAATCACTGGTATCTGTTGGCTCACTGGAATCTTTTTTTGTGCGACTTAGAGAACCTATCCAATGATAGCTGCTTTTGCCTCCTTTTCGATTTCGCGGAAATGGGGACATTGCATTGTCGTTAAACAGAATAATCGCTGGCACTGCTACGCCCTTATTCAGGTGGTGCTTTTCTACTAAATTTTGACTATACGAGTGAGGCACGCCACCTGAAACTGAGCATGGGAAACAATTACCCACAATCCCGCAGCAAGAGAGAGAGAGAAGAACCATCGGCACAGTTGTGATTACGTGACGCTAGGAAGACAAAGCGTATATGTTAAAGATGCAGCTATCGATTATTTTAGTAATTGAGTATTCCATCGATTAATCGGATAAGAAATACTATTGCTCTTTAATAAGAAAAAAGTAACTTTAAATAAGAAAAAAGACAGGTCTCTTAAAATGAACAACTCATGGGTTCACTTTTAGGAGCATTTTGAATGACTGAACTCCATACAACTACTGACAAAAGAAATAAACCCTTTTAGTGCATTTGTGCGCACATTTGTTTGTTTGTTTTTATTTTTAAAGATATGTCAAATAAAATTACTGAAAAAAGGTATCTTAAACCAAAAGGCATAAATTAAAATAGCCTTTACTCTCTGTATTCTTGAATGTTTATAGGAGTATAAAAACGTTCTAACAGGAACGATAAGGAATGGTGTGTGCATGTTCATTTGTGTGTTTAACTTTACTGTAGCCTTGCTGCTGTGGAAGACAAATGGCAGTGGATGGGAGCAGCTGAAAACATCACTTTTCTTCACCTTTCAGCTTGTCGAACAGCTGGTTTGATTACGGACTCCCGCCAGCTCTTTACCAGTAAAGGTTTAGTAACGATTACAAGCACTGCTGTTGTTTTACTTCACTCCACCCGAGTTCACCATCTCTGTCACGGAACCGTCTCTTTACTCTTGGCTGTTAGTGTATAGACAGGCTCCACCTTCATGTTAAACTACAACAGCATCATTTTCACTGCTCTTGTGTTATAAGTGTTTTTGTTGAGGAAAAATATGGGCTGTAATCTTGTTACACTTTTTTATTCACACGTGTCCATAAATACATTTCTATCGCAGGTCTATTTTTAGCCACAAATGTGAGTGAAACACTCGCGCTTACCTTGTATTGGTTCCACTCTGTGAACTGGATGCATAAACTGGGTGCTTTCTGTTGAGATGTTGAATCATTGACGTTATGTTATTGTGGTAAGCTGATTCAGTTTCACAATGGACACACTACAGATTTTTTGCTTTTCTTTTGTTTGAAATGGTTCCAAACTTTAGCCATTTTTCTTCTTTTTCCCCGACTTTCCTCGCTATTTTCCCTGTCTTCCTCCATTGCGACATCAAATCAAACCTGCTACACGTATTGCAGCATAAACACACTATGTGACATTAATAATCCTCCGAGTGAAATACAGTGATCACTAAGCAGTACACAGTGGTGCGGATTACACAAAGAATCGAAGCAAAAAATTTGCATCGAGGATTTTCTGTAATCGAGTTATTCGAATCGTTGCAGCCCTAGTATACGCAATACTCATATTGCAAGACCTCGCTTGTTTATCAAGTTAAAATCTATTAGAAAATTTTGCTCATCTTGCAAAACACTCGCAAACCAAGTTACTCACAACCCATTGTTTTACTGCATAAAGATTTTTAAAACTAGAAAAAAAATGGAAAAAAAAAGTATGCCAAAAAATATTTAACTGGGCTACTAGAAAAGTACTGTTCCACTTTAGTTGTAGGTATTATTTTACATATTTGAGGCACTTGCAGTTCAATTTGAATACCTTCAAAGCAAGTATATGCAAGTGGCAAATGCTTAAAATACCCCAACCTTTTCTCTCCCACTGGCAACAGCGTCACTATACTGCAATTGCAGTCCCTCATATACTACAACTTGCAGTGCAAAACAGCCCAAACTAGCGATTCCCAAATCATTCACTGCTTTTTTCATATTACTTGCGTTGTCTCACACAATTGCGTTTACTTTGTTTAGTGTGATTTTCTATTAAACACTGCTTCCACCTCTCAAACTTTGTTTTTACAAATATTGCAAATCACTACACTAGTTGTTAAAAGCATAAAATACTTAAGATAGTCACCCTCGATTTTTTACGCTCCTTGTGCTGCCATAGGTATGCATATGACGTCACAGCAGATGGAAGTCACTGCGCTCACGCCCACTGAGTGGCAAACAGATTGAGTGGCAGCGTTAGCTTTCAGTTTGAATGCTGCAAAAATTAAAATGGAAATGAGCTGTTATTCAATTAATTGTATAAATAGTACAAAATAGGTGCTACCTTTTTAGAGACTGCCAAAACCTAAATAAGTAAGTATTGGATGTATATCGGACGCATAAAGTCGATACCCGATCCATCAAATAGGTCTGGATCGGCACCAATATCGAATTGGTGCATCTCTAGTATTATCAAAATAATACAGCTAATACCCATATAAGCATAAAAACCATATAACATTCTAACAGTTCAACTATTTACTGAACTTCAGACAAATACAAATAATGCCCTAGTGACACTGGAAAATCCATACAGGAGGAGGAAGCAAACTGGCCTAAACTTACGTTTCAAGAATATACGCATACAAACGTACATGGAATACATTCCTAGCAATTGGGCATTCAACTAGGAAAAAAGTCCACTACACCACAACTTGTATTTTTACAAGAGTAGGTAACACCAGACGCTTCAGTTTGAATTATTAACAAACCATTAGCAAGTTAGACAAACTTCATGCATTCCAACATCATGCATTGAACTAAAACTTAACTAGTGTGGCATTAACTATAAAGTAGTGGGTGGTGGTTACAAGGATTAAAAACCAAAATACGACCACACTAGACTCAGTCCTCTTAGAAGGCTGAACAATCTCCAGAGTGCTGCATCTGCCTTCCACCATGTTTTTACTGACACAAAACAAACCCACACTGCATGCCCTGCCTGTGCACTTGTGTCTGGGAGACCATTCCTACTATTGATGCTGGACAAGTTTTTCCAAAGTGAGGTAATCAACCAGTTTTAATGATAATTAAAATTGGAAACTATAATACTAATTGTCGAGAATTTTACCATGAAACTAATAACCATTTCAGCACTATTACAAATTAAAGATTGATTTGAGAGTCAGATTGAATAGTAAAATAAAAACATCATAAGTCATAGGCCAGAGGTTTGAGACCCCTGACATACAAGCACTATTTTTGAACTTTACATCATACATATTCAAGTACCTCACAACAAGCCAAACCTCCATTTACAGAGATAAACTCAAAACATATATATTTTAATAAAATAGTAAAAATCATGGTCAGGATGAATTTGAATTGTCAGTGTCACTACACACAGCCCCCAAATGTAAAGAACCTTGCAGAACAGTACATGAATAATAGGCAGGCAGGAGAGGCGGCCTAATTGAATTGTAGACAAGAGTTCATTGAGAAGGGTTTTGGCCCCATCTCTATTGCAAGTAAACAACCATTTAAATGGGTCATGTCATTCCACTGAAGGCTAAACAGAGGGAGAGGCAAAACCATGCAGGGGATGGCAAGCCTGTGAATGTAAACAATATCCCTCTCAATGGCTGTCCAGCCTTTACAAAGAATGAGACATGTTAATTTGTACACCCTGTGCAGTCTGAACCAGTCACTTCCACCTGACCATCCAGATGAGAAACCTTAGCTGCTAAAAATGTCAAACTCATGTAACAAGCTGGTACTTGAATGTTTGCCAGCACTTACCTCAGAGGAATAACATAACTGCACAGCTTGGGCAGTGCCAGAGGTAAGCTTGATAATGGGGGAGTAGCCTAGGATGATCATACTGAAGTGGGCCCCAGGTGGCAGTAGTGAGCATGTGCACATGTGTGAAGAAAATCCCGACTACCAGCAGGGCCAAAACAACTAAGGCTCAAAGCAAGGAGTGGAGAAGTTCACTGTAAAACTTAGGTTACACCCACATACAGTGTACTTAACCCACAACAGTGCTTGCTGGTGATTTAATTTTTTTTTTTTGCTGCATTTCCTGAAGAACAACTAAGCAGCTGACCTTTAAGGAGCCGCAGCTGGAAGGGCCAGCCAGACCTGATTGAAATGCATGCAGAGCTCTTGTTTCTGGGGTGGGGGGGAGACACAGGCAACACTGGGGCCTCTTGTCCTGACCATCAACCCCCACTTAATCCTCATGCAAATTGGGGCTCACATAGTGTGCCTAGTCTGTAAATCAAAAATCTCCTTCCCTCCATTTTATCAACATAGTCATCCCACAAATACATTGCAGGCAGAGGTCATGGAAGAATCAGAACTGAATGATTATAGACTGAATACTGGTCCAGGTGGAGCTCATGATTCACACAGCACTGGAGTCTGTGGGATCAAAGCCACCACAATCATATCCAACTGAAGGTTTCACACTCTCATTAGATCACTGCAGTACAGATCATTCACTGGCTTAGCAAGTTCCAGATGCGCCAGACTGACAGTCTGTGAAGGTTGACTGGTTACTGCACTGCATTTTAGCTGGGTACACTGCCAGGGTAATTATGGAGCCCGAGGGACAGTGTTCACCCACATGCAGGAGCAGCTTCACGGGCAGTGAAGCTCACAAGAGATGCATACAGCTATGGCCAATATGACACTATCCAAAAATCACAAGATGAAGGACAATTGGGCTATTTTGCCACATAACCCACATGGGCATACGAATAAACAACAGGCTTTCAGAACCAAGACCACAAGACACACCAAGAGCTTCTTCCCTCGGGTGGTGTCTCTCATTAACCAAACCAGTCTCTGAATGGACGTTCAATTAACCGTCACCTGCAGTGTAATATTGACCAGATATTGACCATGGTGAACTACTGATGAACTTGCTCTACGATTAGATTCTGCACTCTTACACATTATGCACACATACTGCTATCTCTGTATACATATTGCACTCTCATACATAGAGTTGACTTGGCTGCTAATAATTGCACTATTTAAGAGCCCTTTAATTTATTATATCATATATAGTTTATATTCATATTTATATTTATACTACAATTATTACTATGCACATACATAATTACATGTTTATATCATTACTGCTACTGTTAAAATTACCAGATAAATTATCACACCCAATCTAATGTTTATTACTTTTCTGTACATACCTTTGCCAATTGTTGTACATTTTTGTAATGTCTTCTTAAAGCACCACCAAGTCAAATTCCTTGTATGGAAACATACTAGGCTAATAAAAAGGATTCTGATTCTGATATGCTCTATATGCTTCTAATAATAGTAAAGACTAAGAAAATAAAACTTGGAAAACCAGAAAGGCTATCCCAAGCCAAAAAAGGACACAGCAAAACAGTCAGTAGAAAGTGAGGAAATGGTGGAGCCCATGCAGACAGGGGCCACACCTTCAGCAGTGGGACAGTAATTTAAAAGGCAACAGGAAACCACAATGTTGTCCTACAGGTAAATAGTTAAGCGTGTGGGCATTTCTACACTAAACATCCGGTATGTTTTCAGGGGGCACCTGAAAAAATGTGACAATGATTCCTTTTGCTGGTTTTTCCTGTACTTGGCAGCAGCAAACACAGAGGCAGCTTAAAAGGGCAGCCAATGAGCAGCCCTATACAAGACTGCATCTGATGGCACCATTCCATCACTGTATAAGCCCCATGCAAAATGGCCACACGCTACAAAGACACTGCTAGTTTCAGTGCAGGTTATTACAAGAGAATACTGGGGGAAAAAAACACAGCCTGCTCACATAAATGAGCACATGCAGATTCCCTAAAGGTCCCAAGAGGAGCATTGCGATCTTCTCGCCAAGTGTGGGCCGACCCTTTTTGTTAGACTACATCCCTACAATATGTGATTTTCCCCACCTTGTGAATAAAGGGAAGAAACCACCATTTTTAAAATGCAACCAATTTATCAGATGTATTTATCAGTATTATATAATACTCATATTCATAGAGTATTAGCCAAAAATGAAGTCATTCAGGTTATTTTGAATATATTCATGTTTTGTATCCTTTGAGGGGAAAACTGGTTTAATGTCATATTAAACAACATGATTAGCTTACGCCCTGGAATATACCATAAATGATTGTATAATTTGGGATATGACTGTTAGCAGCAATTTTGTACCAGTTAGAAAGTGTTCCCCAGAATAAGGTATTTAAAAAAACAATTCACATCTGGAACTGAGTTCATCAGGTTCCACGAAATGTCAAAATTTTAGTCAGTGAATTGCCAAAACTAAACAGCCAAACCCAAAAGTCAAGCGCTCAATACCAATCCAATCAACACCAATTCAAAACAGTCAGTCCCCATCATACAGCCCTGCACTACTCATTCACACACAAGGTATATTCCTTCCAATAGGCAGATTACCAGTTAGACACAATAGGCTATTCTGGGTGGACTGATTACGTTAAGAGGTATAGTGTATTAGAGAAACTCCCATAATTCCAATGAAATTAGTTCTGGTGAGTTTGGTAGGTTCTCATTATTATAGAAATTAAAACTTAAGAAAGCTTCAAGAAAGGTCAGTATAAGTTCATTTTGAGCAGTTCTGTTAATTGCATGAGTAGGCCTGTCACGATAAACAATAAACGAATTGCACGATAAATTAAAATGAGGTCGATAATTTTTCCCGCCGCGAAAATTTTCATTTGCATGCTTGATTGTTTTCCTCATGTCTCTCTACCAAATGGGAATATTGGCTCTTTTTAGCAAACCGGCTCTTTCAGCTCTTAAGCGGCTCTTTTTAAAAAAACCCGCCTTTCTCTTAGTTTAACCTGATGCTGATTAGCATGACCTGATTTGAGCTTGTTAAAAATAACACACTGTCTCATGGGCGGGCTTTTTCGAAAGACAACGTGTTCCGGCCACTGTCGTCCTTAAAGTTTAGGCAACTCAAAAACCCGGAAAATTCTATAAACATTAATAAAACAGCTCTTGAACAGGAGCCCGCTCCCATTGTTCATTAAAAAGAGTTGGCTCAAAGAGCCGTCTCATTTGTGAATGACACATCACTAGTAATAAGGCGTGAACTCTCGTGTCAGTGGGCTCTTTGCACGTTAGCTTCCACGTTCATGGAAGTGCGGCTCGCTAATTTCCGGTCTGTGAAAAATGGCATTGGATTATACATGCCGTTTACAGGACTTGCCCAAACTTACGATCAACAATGTACTTTGGAGAAGGATTTACAAAAGCAAAGTACCAACGAGTAAATTAGAGAAGGGCTTTAAGATGTTTGCCTTGTCTTACATCCACAGATACGAAGGGGAGTCTTATTCGTTCAACTCTGTGGCTGGCGTTAGACTGAGACATGAAGAAAAAAAAAAAATGATCGGTCATGATCATCATCCGGTTATAATTATCAATATCACCCAGGCAGACGTGTTCACTATAAGCGGTAAAGTAAAATGTGGCAATAAATTATATGAATATGATTATATGCAATAAATTATATTTCCCGCTCGGAATTTTCCAGACTAAAGTAGCTACGGATTTGCATACAACCTGCTTTTATTCATATGGAGTGTTTTGTTGTTAGTTAGCATTTTTTGTTTACAAAGGTCCTAACTGGCAGTTTTGCCTATTTTCCCTGTCTGAGCCTAATGTTTAATATTTTAAGGGCAATTTTGTTTACAGAGACTTCATAATCCAATTTATTTATTTTTTTGTTGTATTTGGTTTTTATTCAAGTGCATTTTTTGTTAACAGGACTGAGAGTCCATTTTATTGTTTATTTTGGTTGTTTTGTTTATTTATTTTGGATATTAAAAATGTCTTCCAGTCCCAGTGTTACATGCTCTTTAGAAATTAAAGTTTATTGATCGCTGAATGGGTGTACCTGCATTAATATGCCATTATCATTACATCAGTTGAAAATGGTCTCACAATGACAATATTATTGTTTATCAAAATAATTCCTGGGACAATTTATCATTCAGTAAAATTTGTTATCGTGACAGGCCAATGCATGAGGAAGAGTTCCACAGATGATGCCACAGCAAAGTTAGAGTCCTGCTACAATGCACAATATCCACTGTGAATCTGTTCTAATGCAAATTACATACCCATGTCCAATACAACACAGATCATATTTGTATTTGGAGAAAAAAAAGCACTACATGTACTACAATGTGATATGGTCTTAGTGAGAAACACTACTTTCACACAAAAAACAGCTATCCACATGAATGATTGTGATGTTCAATTTGTGAATGAATCATTCTTTTGAACGAGTTCATTTCAATGAATGGTCAAACCGGATATCAAATAATCAAATCTTTTGAACATCCCCGCGTTGCACAGATCAAAAGTCAGATTCTAAAAACTTAAAATATTTGACAAATCATAAAAAGTACAACTTGTTTAAAATTTACTTATATTTGCTTTTCGTAGATTGACTGTAGCCATGTTGCCTTCAGTGCCTTCCACATACCATAATCCGTTTTATTTGTGCTGCGTGCATGCCTGGTTGCATGGTGGCTGTGGTTCACTACTTCCATCTAATTACGGCAAAAACATTGGTTGATGAACCATTTCATGTACTTTCTGAACCCATTAGATGTGCTCAAAAAAGGACTCAAAGTATGTAACAAGATAAACCAAGAGCACCATCTATAGGGGTCAAGAAATATAGCAAATGGTTCATGAAGCATTGTTTTAGCCATCACTACTCCCGACTCTCGGCAATCACCAGTTCGGGTGAAGCAGTTACTAGGCAATTCTCGTGAGACTCATAAGACCCATAGATGATGCTAATGACATAATTCTTGTATTATTTCTTTTTTTAATGCATATAATTACAATATTGGCCACTGGAATCACAATTTACTAGTGATTTACAGTGTAGTTTGGCATAAGTTTCTAAACTTTGGAGTAGCATTCCCCAACCCAATTTTTCCCCACTGGATATGTGGCTGTTTCTGCTTCTATACAAAAACCTGTTTTACTGAATGCAATGTTTTTCAGGAACACATTAGTCGCACTGGAACAGGTCTGACTAATGAAAATTACCTTAGCAGGGAAAGAAAGTGGAGAAAGCAATACTCTGGAACTTTTTGGGTAATTAAAAGGACTATTCTTCACACTCTCCTTAGGTTCCTATAACCATTTTGTTCATTATTGAACATAAAGACGTGTCAGCTACCTGTAATTTGGATCAGGGACAAATTAACAGTTATACAAATTAAGCAAAGAAGCTGCGTTTCACAGGTCTTGCAGTTAAGCTGCTGTACAGTCTTGAGATGTAGAGCCACCTTCACTCCTAGTGACTTGCACCCAAAAGCCAACCACCAACACGGGAGTTATGGCAATTTACATACATTCCACTGTCTCAAAAGTATCAGCAGTCAGTCAAATAAGCACACCACTTTCAGTACTGTGTTCAGATACATACTCAGAGCGTGTTCTTAGGCAAACACCCCTGACTGAGCACCTGTCAAACAAGTAACACATAATTTTGTTCCAAATTTTCCAGATGCTACAGAACAGAAAAAAAAAATTCATACAGCATATTGAATTATTTATACAATTCATCAGCACTGACTAGTTGCTATCAAGGCCTTGCTGGAGAATTCACTCCAGAAATATATTTCTATTGACACCTCAAAAACTTTGAATTTAAAAAAGTTCACTGCTGATGAGTGAAGTATTAAATTGTGCATTAAACTGCATTATACATTTACAGCCAAAAATGGGTAAAGAAAATTTAAAAAACTACTGTAAACTGATTGAACCTAACAGAAAGCCATACCAGGAGGCAATCAACTCATTCAATGTGACCCAGCATCTGAAGCACCAGCATAAACAATTGGTTGCCATGGAAAACTCTTCCAAAATGCTGGTCATAACAAGAGATTCTTTCGAAGCCAACACTTGCTCACTTTAATTTCAAGCAACAAACTTTACACTCATCCATGCCATCAACAAAAAAAGCAGGAGAGGGAACTGTGAACTAACATGAGAAATCATTATCAAAATCAAAGTGCTTTTGCTGAATGCCTAATACATGAAGTTACAAGTACAGAGTCCTTTCTTTTTTTTTTAAATTGTGTCAAGTTAAATATTACTGACAATGAACACACACTGACTGAACTTAAAGCAAAAGCCACACATTCTATAACTGAAATCTTACTCTCCGCATAGAAAGCAAAGTTGGAAGTCTAATTTTCTCATTTCTTGCTCCCTAAAGCAGAAGAGACTGCAACTGCCCAAAGTTCCCAAAAAAAGCAGTCAGCGAAACATGCAATGACATGGCTGTGAAAGAGGGCATGTTACGTAAACACTGCAAACAGACTTTTTGCAGGACCAAGATATTGCTGTTAGGTTATTGTAGGTTAAAATGTATACAAACCACAAGTTAACACTCTCTAAGAGAAGTCAATTTTACCCAACTAATTCAATAAAGAATTCCTGTCATTTGTTCAGATTTTACCCTTAGTTTTGCACAGGGTTAGAACAGCAAATGATCCAGAAAACAAAACAGGTGGGAAACAGGGAATGGAAATACACAATGCATCTGTTAATATATCAATAATGGCCGGACTGTTAAAAAACAAGACATCAGCATCGGTCAATTTATCAATCTTGGTCAATATTTACACTTTAGTCAATATGTATTGAGCAGTTATCTGCTGTTACTTTTAAAATCACTCAATTTGTTTAAAATTACCAGCGAACACTATGCAGTGTCACTGATTACAAGCAAGGATGTAAGCATGTGGTAAGCAGGTTGTTGTCTAAGACTTGTAGTGTTTTTAATACTATGAGAGGCTATGTTTTACTTCATTCAGACAGCAGGGAGTTCAGGCAAGCTGCAAGAGACTGTAAAGGAGTTAAATATGTATGTATTATTCATTTCTCATTTACAACCTCTGCTTTTACTGGTTTCTCTGATAATACAGAAAATATGAATAACAAACTGCAGAAACTATCAATTAGTAAAAGTTTCAGTAATACTGGCCAAAAACGTATTGGAGTTAGCCAAAATTTCCACAATGATGCACCACCACGTGATACAGAGCTTTCAAAGTCTGTGGGATACCACTTACATTTTTACCCAGTGAAGAACACTACTAGGTTACACTTTCCTTTCCATTTTAAATGCAAATAATTCTGTTGCCTAGGATCGAATCATGGCATATACTCATGGGGGGGAGGGACTGTACTAAATTTAAGAATGTGGCAAACTGTGACCTCACCCTTGTTCTGCTGTCTAGACTTCATATATCCTCATTTCCAGGTATTACACGTTTCCTCAGAGAGCTAAACGTCACTATTCCCTGACCACACAACCCAGCTGTCAGACACTGTATTACTGTTGCCATGCCAACAGGTTACACTTGAACAGTTTGACTCATATATTCCAGGAGTCGTCTAGCGCTGTATTCTAACCAAGGCCAGACTCATCTCAAGTCCCAGGGCCCTCCTATCAACAATCTACAGACAATACAACCGTCTGCAACCCAGTTAACCCTGCCCATGCAGTGAGTGCTCCCTACTGCCACCTGGGTGATGCCCAGCAGGACAGAACAACCAAAACCACCATTTTAACCTATGATCTTTGATCTAGAAAAACACCCATCACCAGTTGAAGCAGCACATTTGGTTAGATATTAATTTAAAATAACCTGTCATACACAACAAACGTTACACAGGCGGGTCTGTCATGTTAAAAGAGCATAAAATGGAGAAGGCAGTATGAAATAAATCATACGTTTCTGGTGACAGAACAAAGGACTTCACACTGCTTGACTACCGGTGTACATGAAAGCTTTAAGGACTCATTTAGAAAGGCTTCGTAGCTTACTTCAGGCTATCTCTGAGTGCATTTGATTATGCCAGTAGGCTGCCTAGTAAAAATAGTAAAAGTTGTCAATTTACAATTATGACTGCTTGGACATCAACATCATTACTAGTGTACTACTATTACTGCACAATAATAACAACCCCCTACTCACAAAGTAAAAAAAAAGAAAGAAAGAAAGAAAGAAAGAAAGTAGACAAAAAACCGTCAAGGACAAGTAAAGACTAAAATTGTAAACTCTGTTCCTTCTAAGATTTAAAATATTAAAACCAGTATAAGTAAAGCTATATTGGTGGTCGCCTCTAGAGGAAACAGGCTAAGCGAACAATGTAGCCATCAAAAAAAAAAAAGTTTAAGTACAGTGTCTATCGTAACATTCGTGTCTGAAAGCAATATATTACACAGAAAGGTAATTAGATATAATTAATTGCGCTTGGTCGGAATAAAGACAAAAACGCTAAACAAACATACTGTGGCAGTGTGTTACTCTGCATAGGGGAGGACCCAAATCAACTCAACTTTTTCAAAACGAAAGTAAGGCATAACAGCATGTTTAATTACATAAAAAAACCTACAAAAGTTCGATTTCCGTCGTGAATGCATACATGAACATGCAACGAGTAAATATCACATACCCTTACCTTCACCTGTGCTTAAAAGTGGTACCTAATCGATGTAAACCACAACAGTTAGCATAATTAGATGCAAAAACACAACACGATCCAGTTTTTATGTTTTGGTTTGACGGAAAAAAGTTTAAGCTTGAAATACAGGAAGTACTCGACTACACTCGGGGTTAAACGAGACATTTTCACTCGGGTGCGGCAACTGGAAATGCAAGAATCGACGTTACAGACCAATATACCCGTTTCGTGAGGTGTCGATCTTAAAATTTGTCTTGTGCGTTATTTGACGGCATAAGGTTATCGGCTATGTTTTGGGCAAATCATCTTCATTCTAGTAAAAGGAAAATCATCAGCGAAAATTGTGCTCTCGAGTAATACTTTACCTGTCAGATTTAAAAACCTGTAAAATAACGAAAGCACGAACAAAATGCCTTCATATGATTGCTTTCCTGTTTATTCTTGTGTTAATCCATGACTCCTCGTTTAATCCCCCTCGACTCCTTTTTCAGGGTCGACTCTGCATTGAGTAAAATGATGGCTGCTACTGCAAGGGGAACGGCGCTCTGGTCACGTGGTATAAATAACTCCCAGCTGAGCAGTTCGGCCGATTAGCGCATACTTCATACGGCTTTCACGCTTACCATGTGTGCTCCAATAAACACCGGTTGCATTTATACATGCTTTATGTGGGGTGGCTGTCCCTACTGCTGGATTACAGTCCACGAATTACAGCTACGCCACCAAATTCATGTTCCCGCCTACTATAGCGAGTGTGTGTTTGTTTGAACTCCAAGAAAAATTAAATAATTAATTGTGTATTTGTTGAGCAAAAATCTAGTTGAAACTCCTCAGACTCACAATAGTGGGTAACACAAATAATAGCACTGTCATTTTTATTACTGTCCTGGCATTTTAGTTCACCCAAGTTTATGTGGGTTTTATCCTGATACTTTGGTTTACCCTTCCAGGCCCAGCATATGCATGTTACTGTACATGGATTGGTGTATAAACATGATATGTATGCACATCCTGTCAAGGGTGTGCAATACCCTACAGTCACAGTGACCTTGCCTCAGACAAGTGCTTATGTAAAATAGATAACTGCTAAATAATAATAATAATAATACAGGGCAGCATGGTGGTGCAGTGGTTTCTGCATTGCCTGTTCTTGATTCTCTTTTTGTAAAAGTTAGAATTTTTGGTAACACTTTACTTAAAGCAATCATCATAATGCATTATAAGGCATTCATAAAGTATTATAAACATGGTTATAACTATTTATAAAAAGGCATAACCCATTATAAGCATGTTAATTATGCATCTATCTATCTATCTACTGTATCTGTCTGTCTATCTAGCTACAAAATACTTATACAAATGTAATGGAAAAGAGATAATTATGTAATTAAGCCAAGGCCACAGAGGACTAAATGTACACTTTAGCCTATGATTTGATACCCTTGCTAGTGACACATAGTTAAGAAATGAGTTTGGTTGGCTCTGTGACACACTTGTCTGATGAGTGACCTTTTATCCTGCTATGTCCTGAGACAATTGCCTTGTAGTAGGTTGGTGTATGGCTCTGTGGGTTCGAACTCTGTGCCTGTGCTTGGAAGGTCACTGGTTTAAATCCTATGCTCGCCTGGGCGATGCCTCTGTTGAGCAAGACCCTTTTACTCAGTTACTTCTAGGAAGCTGTCTGATGCTGCTCTCTGATCCTTAATTGGACCAAACGTGTCTGTTAAATAAATTAATATATATAGAGTGCAAGAACAAATAAAAATGCTGTCAATAAGTATAATTATGTCTACTAGCTAAAAGTAGTGATTAAGAGTAATATGTATACATTTACTGTCAGTGATAGAAGCCTACACATTGCCAATGAATTGTAAGAACTAATATTATAAAGATAAGAAGTGTAATAATTCAAAATGAATATCAAGTAAAATACTTGTCTGTGTGTATTATTAGAAAAGTATGTCCTAAATGAAGACATTACACAGTTTAATGTCTGCCAGTACAATCTTTTACAAATAAAATGAACTCAAAAACATGCCATGCTTACATTTTGATATCTGAAATAAATATTAAGCACTAAATAGTCAAAAAGGGAACTTGAGTAAATTGAATAAATTAACATTTCTTTCTCTTTTCAAGCTAAAACAAACCAAACAAACTAGCAAGGGAAAATGTAGTTGAACAAAAGAACACCATCTTAGTTACCACCAAATAATGATGGGTTTGGCTCTGTTGCAAGGAAATATTGCTTCTGGAGCTGCTAAAACTATTTGCAGTCTACTTGTAAGGCTTTCTGGAAATGGCAAGATCATACAGATAAGCTGATCATTCCTGCAGCATGGAGTCCACAGGTATGTTTGGGTAAAGGCAAACTGTATCCCAATTCGGCCCTCAGGGGCCCTCAGACAGCCCATGTTTTTGCTCCCAGAAAAATCATGGAATGTCTAGGGGGTCCCTGAGGGCCAGATTGGGAAATCATAGCATGTTATAGTTCAATACAGCAGCTTTTGTTAATTTTTTAAATGAATCTACACGCCACTAGTTATGGCTCAACACACAGAATGTTTCTGTTGTTGTAACTGTAACACCTACAACAAAACTAAACAAAATATCAGCGCTTATTGTAATAAAGATTCAAGCAGAGATACTGGTTGTCTACTGAAACTCCTACTAAACTAGGAGAAGCATATCTGCGAGGAGTGTGCCGTCCTTCTGAGGAAAAATTGAGGTTCCCTGTGAAAACGGGGTCTGCTTTACTAAAATTAAGTTACTCTATTTTTTGACGGCCCCACAGCATGATGCATAAAATCCACTTTAACATTAATATCGGGCGGTGGGTAAATGTTGAGTGAATCGGCACCTAGGGAGTGCAAATGGTTTACTTTTCATAGCAGTGAGAAATTCTACAAGTGCCTGACCCTCAGCCCACGTAGAGTGTTGGTGAAAGATGACAACATGAAACTGACAAAGGAAAAAGTCAGTCATTGGCTTGTATCACTCAGATGCAGAACATGGCAGCACTGTGTACTCTGTTCATTGAAAATGCTTGATTGTTCTAATTTATAATCCAATTTGCTGTATTGCGCTGATAGTCATGACACCACTGTAACTAGTGCTCCCTTTACAAAAACTAAAAAAAAATCACTTTGCTTTTGAAAATAACATGTTTTAAACTATGCTTGTTGTGCAATATTTTTGATCACTTTAGCAGATCTCTCACTTGACACAGCACAGGCACATTCCAAAATGGCTGCTCTCCTCTCTCAGGGAGCAGCCATTAGACTGGCATGACATCATTATCCCTGACAACCACCCTCAAAGCACAAGGCACTGGTCATATGCCAGTCATTCAGATGCTCTTTCATCATTAAGCCTCAATGTGGTTTTCATCTGTCACACTTGTTTGAATGTCATTTGACTATGATCAGGTGTCATAGGGAGTAAGGGCACATTATCTTTTAACAGGGTGAGGTATAGCCTGTGGGTTTGGAATCTGTACTGTGTCTAGGGGATTTGTTGTGGATTTGAATCCTATGGTTGGCAGTATAATCATATCACCATTGGGCCTTTGAGCGAGGTTAACCCCTTTGGGGTGGTGATACTAACTGACCCCTCTCCCCAACCCCAAGCTTTTCCTCACTTGCATGTTGCTTTGAACAAAACACTCCCTATGACACTTCATCATAGTTAGCCAATGACATTCATTGAGGCTTAATGATGAAAGAAAGCTGCTAACATGAAATGATTGTGCACCCACTGGTCTGCTTGAATCACTTTCTTTAAAAGGCACTAAGGGAACAGCTGGCCAGTCAGTTATCTAACAGCCATGTAGCCATGCAGTAAATTCACAGATTTGAACCTCCTCCCCCAAATTTGTTTGTTGCCGATCAGACACGGAATCAGCTACGGAAAATGATGAATTAGAACCCCCCCCCCCCCCAAATAAATATTGATGCATTTGTAGTAGATGTGTATTTACAGATTAAAGATAACACCCTCCTGTGACCCTAAATGGGATAAGCAGTTACAGAAAATGGATGGATGAACGGATGGGCAAATTACCCTGTGTACAGGTCTGATAAAAGCTGGAGACTCTGCTCTATGCAGCGCTTACTAAAATACATATTGTAGCATTATTATGTTTATTGAAATTGTCCAGTACTTTTTCTACCTGAAAATGACTGGCAGGACCCCTTATTCTGTTATTGGCTGCAAGCACATTCTCACTATTCTGTGATTTACAATGAACTGAAGAAATGTTCTGGTGCCACCTGCTTGCGATTTCTTGCATTGCCAGTAATCATAGTTATTAGCGGTATTCTGCCTTATTGCAGGTTTGTAAAATCACAAATACATTTGATAATTTACAGTTGACTTTTAAAGAAGCTGGTTTGATTGATTTAGACTAAGAAACAAAATGTAATTATATTATTGCAACTTTGTCTCAAATAGAGAACAAATTTATAGTATTGAGTAAAAATTTACTTGTTTTATCATTTAATCTCAAAACATACTACCTCCACAACCTCTATAGACCATGCTGGTAATAATAACTGCATTTTATTTCTTTAAAATTAAATAAATACAAAATAAATACTGCAACAAATAATTTGAATTATATACAATGTATCTGTCTTTTTACTGACTATTCTGATTGATTTAGCTTTCAGTTTGCAATCACACTGAAGTTGCAGGCGCAAGGTTGCAAGAATTTAAATGTAATGTAGCTTGTTTTGCATTGTTTGAAGTGTACCTGAATTAAATTATACAGTGTATACAATTAGACATTTTACTCCAAAAAATTCTCAATGTTGCATTAGCTGTCTCTTGAATTGGAAACATTTGTTCTACTCTCCACGTAGTGCCATGCATTGAGGAGCAATAAGTAAAATGGACGGC
Source organism: Brienomyrus brachyistius (assembly GCF_023856365.1). Classification (NCBI taxonomy): domain Eukaryota; kingdom Metazoa; phylum Chordata; class Actinopteri; order Osteoglossiformes; family Mormyridae; genus Brienomyrus; species Brienomyrus brachyistius. The sequence continues at coordinate 2,916,162 of NW_026042313.1, forward strand.
GTTGGCTTCCCAGGGGCAGAATAAATCACTGAACACTGTACCTAAAGATGTTCATCGCTAAATGCTGTGAGTCTTTCCTTTACCGCCATACCTTTCTGTACATTCAGCGATACTAACACATGCTTTTGTGTTGCAGTACGTAACGCTGCATTACTGCACCACTTCTGTGTTGTGATGCATAGAGTTGCCTTACTGCACTGCCTTTGTGTTCTAGTGCATAGACCTGCATAATCATGGTTCTCTGGTGCATAGAGCTGTATTACTGCACTGCTTTTATATTTTCCAGTAATTGCTTAGCTACCTATTTTATCCTTGCTTGGGAATACAATAGCAGGGTCATTTCTGGAACTCAAATGTATGACTATTACTTCTTTAGCTGTTACACCATGTGTTTTTTTTTAAAAAAAAATCTCCTATAGTTCAAGAGCTCATGTAGTAACATAGGGCAGTATGAGTAGTAATAATCATGGTTGCTCTTTGGAAAGTGGAGTAGAGGGACAATAATGGTTCAAGTGTCAATACATGCATCATTAGCCTGGAACAAGTTAACAGTGATAAAGCAGAATTATAGCTTTTTAATTTATAATGGTGAATATGGTGAATGCCATGTGATCTATTTGTACCACCCACTGCAATTCTGTCCATTATAAGCAGTTAAAGATGGATGAATGAATGGATGTTTCATAGATTTTCCTAATTCACTGCAGGGTCATGGTGGGCCTGAAACCTGTCCTCAATTCCAGAAAGCATATAGCACAAGACAGAGGATGTCCAAATCAGGGCACACACTATGAGTAAGTTCAAGAAACCAGTTCACCTAAATGTTGTGTCTTTGGACTCTGCGGTGAGACCAGAGTATCTGTAGCAAAGCCAAAGGGACTCTGTAGTTTAACTCTGAACATTCTTCTTAGTAATTCAACTAAGTATCCCCATAATTATTGTTTTAAAGCAGAATTTGCTCAATATGCTATAATCTTAGTTCAATTATAAATAACACCTTAACAAGATAAAGCAGAAAATCAGTGAAATCCTTATTAGAATTCACATATCAATCCGTAAGCATGCAACATTCAATTCAAGTTTCTTTTTCCACGAAATCCTCCCACGTGATGCCGAGTATCTATAGTGTAGCACTACATGATCGTTCTTTTTCACATAAAAGAAAATTAGCTTAACTATAGACAGATATCACTGAGACAGCAATACAAATATTTATTAACGTATTTTTGCGTGAAGATGAATATTTTAAAGTACAAATTTAAACTACAATAGCAGCTAACGGAATATAACCTATGTGAAATCAATTTTTCTTCAATTCATAATGCTTTCAAAATTTCATTATTATTAATGACCAAATAATCATTTACATTTATTTAGCGCACACCTTTGTCAAAAGCAATATACAAATGTGTCAGATGGTACATGTAGGCTTATTGTTATTTGAAATTATTAAGTACTAGATTTACTAGATATTAATAGAATTCACACACACAAGGAAATTCAAGTGATGAAAAATGCAATATAACATAGTAGCCCAGTAACCAATGTGGCACCCTATGCGAGCATCACTGCCGACGCCCCCAAGGCAAAATAAAACTGGCAAGTTGGCGCCTCTTAGAAGCTGGCGTCTCAGGCGGTCGCCCGTGTCGCCTATGGGATTGACCGGCCCTGCAGTAACCTATGATGTATGCCCAATTAACATCGTTCTACTTCACCATGAAAGTTGGTGGAAACACACGTTCTGTCTTCTTATAATCAAGATTTATGGCAAATTAATTGTGTTAGTAAAGATTATATTGTCTCATGTTTCAATCGAAACATGCCGTTGTTATAAGGAGAGCCATCTGTCAATTGATTATAGTGACATCTAATAATTTCCTTTGCGTATTTACCCCTCAGAAAAAAAATAAATAATGGGAAACATCGAGCACATTACGAAGTACGAAAGAAAAATCATCTTCCAAAATGAGTGATGTTTTTAGCCTTTCGAAACTGATAGTTTATTTGTTATATAAAAAGGGGGAATTGCTAGCTGTCCCTTTAAGGGATGAGCTCCCGTTAGCGTGGTACCCTTCTATGGTGTTCCGCAAAGCGGAATACCCGTCCAGTCCAAAGCTGCGCATGGTGATGTTTCACGAATTCAGCAGAAAGGTCTGTGAACCCACTCAAGCGATCATTATTGCATGAAAGGCAGAATGCCTTAAAAAGAACTTAACCCGTTTATCATGGAACCCAGTTTTAACTGGATTGTATATGTATAGCAAATACTATTAGCGTTAATTACAAGTAATAACTAGTAAAATTACTACAATAATAATACATTGTAATATTTATAATGCAAACGTTTACTTACGTGTTACAATTCACTACTGAAATTGCCACATATTGCTTACACTGTGTAATAATTTAACAACTGGGTTCTAGATATAAAGACTATACCAGATGCTGATAACATTGAATGCTGTTTTTTACTTTTTTTTTGCTACGTCAGACGCATTTATAGTACAGCTGAGAAGGACTGGCGCAATGGAAAACTTGCACTTTGCTAAATCCGCATCGATCCGCGCAGACTACAACAGGCACGTGTTAGAGATACGAAACATAAGTAATATCTTTTTGGATTTCTCTTAAAAAATGCCAGACATAATACTAGAATATGACCTTGTTTTTGTTTTCTGTGCATGCTTAGACAAACCTCACTGTTCGTACTATACGTGGTATTCCTGGGTTTTCTTCTCATGGAGGGACTTTGGAGTTGTCCTATTCATAGTGATGTTGTTCTGAGTGTTCCTAGTTATGGTGGTATTCCTGGTTTGTCCTACTCTTGGAGACATCTCAGGCTCTCCTGAGTGCTTCTAGTCCTAGATTTTCAGACTCTTCATCAGTAGTTCTGCTCTTGGCAGCAGTGATAGACTCTTCCTCTTCTATTCCTGATGCTAGAGCTGCATTGTCCTAAGTGTTCCTACTTCTAATGCTACGCCACTTTCCTTCAGTAGAGGGTGTAAGGACACTGCGTCAGAGAACAATGCAATAGCATTAACAGTTATTTTTGGATATAAGTATTCCCTTAACATATCCAAAGGTGGTATAACAGTAATCCTTATGACTAGGATTTGGGGTCATGTTGTTAAGGGTTTGCAATTTTATTCATTCATTATAATCAGCGGTTCAATTCTTTTACAGAATCAAACATGCTTGTATTAAATATAGTTCCTTACTTTGGCAAAAATATAGAATTGAACAGGTTATATAATATAAAACCATTCCCATAACCATTCTTCGTTCAAAACATATTAGTCATGTCTCCATTTTAGGCATCTGTAGTAGCAGGTCAACGGGGATGTTCTACTTCATCTGAATTGTAGAGCAGGGAGAATATATATAGAGAGAATATATATGCACACATACATTTATATAGAGTGGTGGGGGTGCAATAGCTATTGGAGCATTCTGCCACTCAATCCTTGTCCACATGTGATTGAATGGCACTGAGACTGAGCTGGGACTGATGATTAAATAACGTGGTCACTTGGGGGAGGAAAATCAATGAGTCTGTTATCTTTTCTCAGCAGATCAGTGCCTTGGAGAGTGAACGTGGAGAGAGGTGGCCATTTCTCTGGTGCCCCATGCGTCTGCTGCAGACCACATCGTACACTGCATATAATAATGCAGCACTTCCCCCTCAATGAAGAAAATGAAACAGCACTGTAACATTTGAAAAGTACATAGAATGATACTCCTGCATCATTACAAAACACAGGCACACATAATAATACTCCCGTCACCGAAAAGCACAGTCGCAATAGTGCACAGCCGTCACCCGGAGTATTCAGCTATGAATATGATTCAACAGAGAAAAAGGTAAGGTGTTAAATCAGTACCAGCAGTAGTAGATTAACAATGAACGTTTATTTTAAATAAGAAAGCATATGCTTTGGCTTGGTAACAATATTTGCATGTAAATATTGAATTAAATAGTATAAAATGAATAGGAAAATGAATAGTATATGAAAAACTACGTGTTTGTCTTTTCCATCAACAAGAGAATGAATTTGATGAAAATTCCAAAGATAATTAAAATATGCATGCAAAATCAGTTACAGGGAGAATTAATTAATTTCGAATAAAACATGCAAAGAGCATTCTGTAATTTAACCATTGCAAAGAACATTTTTTTTGCATAATTATACCCTGTAGGCAGATGAATACATGAATGCATTGTTTCTGGATTGTATCGCATTCATTCATGAATAAGGGAATATTCCCAGAACTACACTATAATAAAACGTTCTCATACACCAGTAAAGATCAATGAAAAGTTATAAACTAATGATCCTGCAAAGGAGTGACTTATTTCTACATTGCCTGTTCTTGATTCTCTTTTTGTAAAAGTTAGAATTTTTGGTAACACTTTACTTAAAGCAATCATCATAATGCATTATAAGGCATTCATAAAGTATTATAAACATGGTTATAACTATTTATAAAAAGGCATAACCCATTATAAGCATGTTAATTATGCATTATGAATGCTTTATGAGGGGGTGGCATGGTGGTGCAGTGGTTAGCACTGTTGCCTCACACCTCTGGGACCCGGGTTCGAGTCTCTGCCTGAGTTACATGTGTGTGGAGTTTGCATGTTCTCCCTATGCCATCATGGGGTTTTCTCCAGGTACTCCGGTTTCCCCCCACAGTCCAAAAACATGCTGAGGTTAATTGGAGTTACTAAATTGCCCGTAGGTGTGCATGTGTGAGTGAATGGTGTGTGAGTGTGCCCTGCGATGGGCTGGCCCCCCATCCTGGGTTGTTCCCTGCCTCGTGCCCATTGCTTCCGGGATAGGCTCCGGATCCCCCGCGACCCAGTAGGATAAGTGGTTTGGAAAATGGATGGATGGATGAATGCTCTATGAAGCTCTTATCTATAGTGAACTATAAGTACCTTCATAATACTTTATGATGGTCAGTATAAGCCATAATGCATTATGAAGGTAACTGTAGTGTGTTATAGATGAGAGCTTCATAGAGCATTCACAAAATGTACAAACTTTGTACAAAACAAGTACTACAAACAAAACCCTTATTAATTATATAAGCTGGAATAAAAAATGATTTTTTTTAGACCGAACAAATGACCTGTTACTTCTTCATAATCATGGGACCATGTACAGTGTTCAACATGCAATATAGATAAAGATTTAACTGACAAAATTCAAGTAGACTTGTCCCAGCAGACTTGACTATAACATCATTTAATTGAAAAAACGAAATTGACATTATTGTGTTCAACTGGAATACAGTATTTATTTAACCATTAGGTTTGTCTTCTGAGTATTATGGCAAGTTTTATGCTCAAACTGTTTTTATTTTTCTTTTGAAATACAACTTTAAATGTTATGCCTAAAAAATGTATAGTTCCATATATACATGCATCAATCCATCCATTCATCCATCCATGTCCAACTCCTTATCCAGTATAGGATCTCCTGGTTCTTGAAGTCCATCCCAGGAAGCCAAGGGTACAAAGCAGGAGAACACCTTGCACAAGCAAGATCACACACTTGGTGTGAGACATGGTGTCAGCTAACGGGATGCCTTTGAACTCTGCTGGGGAAACCAATACACTCTCAAAAAAATGGTGAAAATTTGTACCTTTGCATTTCACTGGGGCTGTACCCTCAAGGGTCTATCAAATGTACCCTTAGCTGTAGGCAATTGTACCATTCTTCAGAGTCCATTTCTGTACCTTAAAAGGTACAATGACAAGTGACAAGCAAAGGTACCAATTTCTGCCCTGTTTCTCACAGTATACAAGCCAGTAGTGCCACTCACTAAGCTATGATGTTTCCCTGAAATGTATAGTTCGTAAAATGTATGAAATTTGTACAAATAACGAGAAAATAAATTAATTTAAATGTTGGTGCCAAACAGTATTGCAGTGGTCTCTTGTAGTTCTCTTAGTACTGGGTGCTTGAAATCCCTCCAGCATAGACATTTTTTTGATGTTAACATCACCATGAAAATGAACTATTTCTTGTGTTTGTACACTACCAGTCAAAAGTTTTTGCATGCACTTTCCTACATTTGCATGTCATTCACTTAACACTTACTAAAGATAGATTCATTATTATTTGCTAACAAATAAGCTTACAGTATGTTCACCATTTGAGTGCATTTAGTAGCAAGAAAATGTCAATCTTTGATTCATCAAAGTAATCTCCTCTAACAGTAATAACAGCAGAGAAAAATTGAGGGATTCTTTCTAAAGGGACATTATAAACTGCTCTGTTCATTGGATGAAACAGTTAACTAGTGCGTTTAAGGTTATAGGGCAGCCTAGGATGTGACTATGCCATCACCACAGAACCAGTTAATAGGATGTCTGACATGCACCGTTACATAATCTTTTCATGTTATAAAGAAAACTTGTTTTATGTGACTTACATTTTCATTTCCAATTGTTCACTCAACTTTCCAATGTATAACAAAAATAAAAATCGGCAGTTTATGAAATACATGGAAAAGTAGTAAAAACCTGTGGTGTGCAAAAACGTTTGACTGGTAGTGTACAATAAAATGTTAGTAGGTAAATAAATTAATATATAAAACAATATATAATATATAGAAAAAAAGTTTAAAATATTAAGAAATCATAGTACTGAAGGTCAGTTTACAGCTGGGTTCCCCAGTTCTGGTCCTGGACAGACAGAATCCAACAGTTTGCTGATTTCCCTACTAAAACACACGTACTAGACCTGGTAATTGGCTGATGAAGTTGTGTTTGAGCCTAGGAATGTGCAAACTTTGTTGGATTCTGGCCCTGGTTTAGAGAACTAGTCAATCTATCTGATTAACCACACAGTAAAAGAAATAATCAGCTATGACAAATTTTCATGTTGGTCCACTATATTACTGAACTGGTTCTCACTAGGTGGGTTCCATTGTTCTACCCAAGGGTAACCATTAGATATATGCACATGATATTTGGGGCAGATATTAATGTAATTCATGGTAAACGTAGGTGGCATTTTTGTGGGATTGTGCAGCGACATAGGTGTGTTAAACTGTGTAACAGTGAAACATTAATATTAAAGTCTGGGTGGTCATACATAGGGTATTGTAAGACAGACATAGATTACAGTGTGACAAAATGAATATTGAATGATGACAGTTCACCAGTAACAGAACCATGCTTACTAGATATAGCTGCTGACTGGGACCTGCTAACCCTCAGATTTAAATGTTTATTTTGTTACATTTTAGCCAAAGAAATTACTGTTTGTAAAATCCTAATAGGGTGAATACGAGGAAAAGCACACTCTCTTATTTTAAAGAAGCAGTGAAGGGCTCAGCACTGATCCAGAGTGGCAGTTTAAACTGTACAGTTTCAGGGTCATGTGGTAGTCGGGAAGGACTGCAGGAATTAAATGTTATGTAAAAGTTAATTTGTTGTTTGCTACATAGTTTTGTTCAAAGTCACTGGCATATATATTTTTCCCATTCATACCACCAGATGAGGCCTTTAGAATAGGAGTGGAACTAACAACCTTATGGTCAGTGCTGACAAGTTCAATAGCCTGCAAGGTCATCATTTTCACCTTGAATTTTTCTCTCCCCAGTCTGTGGAGTGTTTGTTTTTTCTCACTTATCACGGTGTAAAATTCTTGTGAGTATCACCCCTCTACCCAGTCGTGGAGGATTCTACATATGGTTATGGGCTAAAATGTGAGTCCTGTGCTTTCTGAAAATGACACATTTAAGTCACTTTGTAATACAGAATTTGACCAGGCTCTGCTGCCAGTATCGTTATCTCACTAATGGAAAGTTTAACTGTGAGGGTCTGATTACGAGCCCAGCGTCATCCTGTGTCTCACCGGCACTTTGAGTCATGGAGCCCAGGAAGATATGTGGGTAAGAAGAACATGCTTAGATGTGTCTTCTTTCCACCGCCTTCCAGCATATGGTGGCTCTCTGATGTGAAAGTAACAGCTTGCTATAGTGAGTGGACACTCAAACACAAATAGGTTTTACATACATCTCAAAGAGGTTGCAGTTTCTGTCCAGATTTTTATTTCCTAATTTTTTCATACTTTTTTTCAAACAACATATAGTTTTCTTCCACGCTGCTTTGTCTAATTACACATTTTGATTGCTGTGTACTTTTGATATCTCTATATATGTGGTAGGCTGTTTAATTTAATTTGTTATTGTGCATGTAGAGAGCGTGTGTGTGTGTGTGTGTGTGTGTGTGTGTGTGCGTGTGCCATTGAGGTTATTCATTATGATGGTTTCACCCACAAATGCTGCCCCCCAGTTTGGTGTTTGGGACACTGCCTCCCACAATGATGGATTGCACTCGCATACTGTAGCATGCAGCAGTCTTAAAGGGCTTATTTCTATCCCCCACACTGGTTAAGAGGAAGCAGCCATCCCTAGGAGGCGGGGTGGGGGGGCGGGGAATCCTGGTGGTAGCATTCCCCTTTAAAAGCGCCGGCACTGCTGCTGCGGCAGGGGAAGGGCTCTGCTGAGCTGTGCATTTTGTGCTGCCAAAGAGGGGGGGCTGCCACCAAGAGCCGGCTTCGGGAGCTGCGCCGCAGTCCTGTCCACGGCACTGCCCCGCACACAGCGCACACAGCCAGCCATCCAGGTGAGTTTGCATCCTGCATGCGCAACTTCTGCTCCTTCACTGAGGCGGCCTCATTTTCAGGGACGTTTCTCACAAATGAGATGACAGCACCTTTTCCTGTTTCTCATTAGACTCTAATCGCTTCATCATATTGCAGTTTATCATTTGCCGTGGGGAGAAAGTCCTGCATGGTGCCTGATTTGCTCATATCACTGTAACCACAGCAGTAGGCTGACTTAACTGCTCCGAGCATCTCTGTCATAGTTTGTGCATCGGCCGGTTTGCGGATGGCTCAGACGTACCCCAGGTCATGTGACCAACGGGGCTCTGAAGTCATAAAGAGAACTGGCAAGGCAGCAGAAGTGCAGTGCAGCTGAACAGAGCAATCTCTGCAGCTTCTGTAGTCGTTGCAAATCGGCAGTTCTGTTGTCCTGTTGTGGAGTCCCGTGCGCATACCAGTCATGCCAGGGTTGTGTTCAAATAATCTATCCCAAGACAAGAATAAATGCATGGGTGTAGCACTCAACCCTCTGAGGTACCACAGTCCTGGAGCAGGGTCCTCTGCACATGTTAGTGTAGGAGGAGCCGGGGAACTTGCAGGTGGGCTGAGTTTCGGTTTCACTCTGGCTGCCCTGCCTGCGCAGATGAAGAACATGTTGCCAATGAATACCAGCATGCCAGTTAAAGGCATGGTAAATAATGAGCACCAATGATGTGTGCTGGGCAGACTGCTGGACAGTGGTTTGAGAACAAAGGTGCGCTGCCGCCTAGTCGCCTACTTTGAACTGTCCCATTCTGCACCTGCAGCACATCCATGCTGTGTGAAGGTGTTGCATTGTCGCAGTGTTGCCACAGCTAAATCCAATACTTCCTGGCACACTCTGCGGGGGTAACGGGCTGCAATCGTGCCCCTGAGGACAGGGGACGCTCCAGGCACGCAACGTTAGAACATTGCGCTTTTTTTCTACTCCCTGATCTGAGAGAGCTGTTAGGACTAGTCCTTCTCTCCCTCCCTTCTCTGTATCCACAGAGGATGAGACACCTAGGCATCTATAGAAAGTCTTTGCCCTGAATAGATCTGAATGTCCCGTCTGGCTAAAAGGCATAAACTGAAGCGCTGCAGCAAACGATACTCTGACATTCGCTGCAGCCCCCCCCCCCCCCCCCCCCCCCGCTCTCTCTCGCTCTCTCTCTCTCGTTATCACTCAGGAGGAGAGTTGCCCCGATTGTATAAAATCGTGTCCTGTATGCGACGTGGCTCAACTAGACTGCAGCAAGTTCAGATTTCATGGGTGACTCGAGGTGAATGAAAATGCAGATCTGGAAGGTAGCCACACTGACACATGTGGGTATCACCACCCGAATGTGGCAGGTTCTGCTTTCTGTCCCAGGCCTCCTGCTCGAGGTTTAATAGGTTTGATTACCTAGTTGATGTTTTATCCAAGGTGGCTTAAAATTTTCCCCTTCAAACTATGATAGATTTACTTGGCAAATGCATTTGAGAGCCCTGCTCAAGGGTAAAAGTGCCAGATTTCCTTTCAAAATGCTCAAACTGCATTTCTGAATCCTCAACCGCACTGTTACTCGATGTCACAGGGTCCTTTGTGGCCCGTGATCTACTTTCAGTGAGTTGTATAGATGTGTGAATCTCTCACTGCTGCCTGATCCATTGACTTTGGGAGCATGGCCCAAGGGACACGATAGCTGGATCAGCAAGCTGCTCTCTTGATGGTGCATTGTCCCGTCATGGTGCTCCAGTCCTGATGATGCAATCAATGCAGCAAGCTTTGAAGTTGCCGGGTAAGGGATCCACGCGCTCTCTCATTGACTTCACTCCCTTTTTGAGTAATTCTGCTTGGGCTGCACAATGCAGACAGCAATCAGGACCTTGGTGAGGTCATAGAGGCCTATAATTTTTGTTATTGGTCAGATAGTAGGGACTTGACATGCCCTATTGGTCTAGTAAAGGATGCTAGAATGTTTTTATTGGTTAAGGAGGAGAACCTCAAAAGGGAATTTACTAGAGGACAGAAAACCAATCCTGCAAATCTTTTGCAAACTTGATAAATGTCCTTCCAAACAGAACAGTCACGTCTCTTTTTCCTTTTGCATTCCTGCAGTAGTAGAGCTTTTAATCCTAATGTAAAATTGTTTACTGACCATTATTGTATATTAATTGGAAGGCAGAAGCACTCTATAAAACCGATGCTATTTCGAATTTAATAGGAAGGTCAAACAGGGTGTAAGGAATTTAGCTGGACCAAACTACTGGATCTAAATTAATTAGTATTTATCACAAACTGGACATTTATCATAAACAGCATTTACCATTAATTAATCTGTAGGATAGCACAAGGAAAATGCTGCATTACTGCAAATCCAGTCAGAGTGAGCAATAAAAGTACTGCATCCATTCCTCAGGCTGAGCTCGGTGTGTTTCTCTGCTGGGCCGCAGCCCAGAGTGACTTTGTCCCTTCACTGGCGAGGTCACCACTGCCCCCACCCCCCCCCCCCCCCCAACACAGCTTCTGTGCAGCTGCAGGCCAGTGCGGCACAGTGCAGCAGGAGGGAGCGCTGCATGCTGGGAGCTCAGCTGAGCTGCGCTGCAAACCTACCCAGCCATGAACTCCCACTTCAGCAGAAACAGTCCCCCGTAACTCAACTTAAGCTCCTCTTAGTCAGGCTCCACTTAAGAGAGACTGCTAAGTATATAAAAGCCAGAATATAATCAAATGTAGCTTGTATCTTTTTTTTAATTTAATATTTGGTCTATTTTTCAAGCATGATCCGCAATATATGATTGCGATTACTGATTATTGATGACGATATAACTGTACTGTTTAAAAAGAGACATATGCATATGTGGATTTTATTTATGCTAAAATCATTTCATAAGCCATTACCATCCCAGCTGCATTTGCAGTCCTTCAGTAATGCTTTTGCACAAATCTGCATGTCTGCATTTCTCTGCAGACAACCCAGTCTTCCCTTCATCTTTTCCACACCAGACAAATACTAGGCACTATAAAAACTTATCGAATGATCAGAAAATGTAAATCTTTTGTATTCTTTTATGCTCAATATAGGCTATTATGATAAAATGTGTTTCTGACCAATGAGCTCACTTACTGGGCACCAGCCCTCACGACTGGGCTCATTGTCATATTCGTGAAAATACTTTGTCAGCGTCAATAATATAATTGTGTTAATTAAAAGGTCATGTACCTGCAGTAGTGAATTTTTGGCTAGGTAGTTTGTAAATTCTTCATGATCTCTTCCTTTATATTATGAGATTCATGTAAATTCACTACATTTTCTTGATCAATTGTTTTATTTTTTATAGGGACATCACTTGGTGGGGGGGGGGGGGGGGGGGAATTGGAACCTATCCCAGGCAACATAGGGCACCAGGCTGGGGTGAACCTTGGACAGGATGCCAGTTAGTTCCAGGGCACATGCACACTGACACTCTATCGGTAATTTAGAGGCACCACTTAGCCTAACTGCATGTCGTTGGACTGCGGGACAAAACTAGATTATATAAAAGAAACAGGGTTTTTTTTGCTAACCTGAAACACACAACATAGGAGGGATTCGAACCCCCAAATCAGGAGGCGTATGTGTGCTGCCCCCACACTACTCAGGTGGGACTTTGGTTGTTTTCATGGGGGAAAAAACATTTAAGAATCTTCAAAAATATGTGGCATCTATGTGGAAAACAACCAATAAAATAATACTAAAATAAAGAAAAATATTATATAGTGGGTAGGCCAAAAGTATGCATACAGTGTTTATGGTACCATTTTACACGGTAAAGTTTTTATTTTACAAAGTTATTTTTAAAAGTAGGTATTCCGTTTTTTTTACAGTACTGGTTGGGTCGTGTTTAGTCTCTTAGGTGTTTGTATCCTCTGTCAATGCTGATACATTCCTGGAGAAAGTGGTGGCCAGTCAATGCTGCCATGTCACCCAATCCAGTGCTGTGGAAAGGTGTTTTCAAGGTAGCTCCATACCGTCAAAGTAACTTGGTAAAATATAAACTGTACTTTGTAAAATAGAACCTTCACTTTGTAAAATAAAAACTTGACTTTTGGCCCACCCTGTATTCCATATGTATAATATATCTGTATTAGGAGAAAAGCCTGTTCTTGATCTTAGACTGTTAAGCTTATCCTAGAAGTGTAAACTAAAACTAAAACATCTATTTGCAGCTAGCTTTTTATACACTGAAGCAGTGACAGAGTTAGGGCACTAGACTATGGTGGATGGCACTGAGGAGGGAGGGAGGAGGACTGCTTGCGGATTTGAAATCACAGTGACACAGGAAACAGACTGATGTAAATAAACTGGTATCTAATTAAAATTGTAACATACTGTATGTGTGTATGTGTGTGCATGCATGTGCAATGTAATAAAAACCTGTTATTTTGATGTTGTGGGGACCATTTTTCTTTGTTTGGTCCCCACAAAGATCTGTGAATGCAATCAAAACACTAAAAATGCCAAAAGTCTTGTATTTTGTTTGGTTGTTTATGACTTATGGTTAAGGTCAGGGCTGGGTAGGGGTTAAGGTCGTTGGTATTACAGTTTTCCCCATAGAAATGACTGGAGAATAACTACAAAGATATTATTACAAAGCTGTGTGTGTGTGTGTGTGTGTGTGTGTGTGTGTGTGTGTGTGTGTGTGTGTGTGTGTGTGTGTGTGTGTGTACACGTGATATACAGTGTATATTTTTCGTATATTATTATATCTTTCATATTTGTTTAGTAACTATGACACTTTACTTTTCTCTGGGCTGTGCCGGAAGGTTTTTTCCCCTGCAAATGGCAAATAGGCTACAGTAAAACCTCGGATTGCGAGTACCTTGGTTTGCTAGTGTTTTACAAGACGAGCAAAATTTTTAAATAAATTTTAACTTGATAGGGACTTGCAATACGAGTATTATGTATACGCTTTGATTGCCGGGCATCACGTGATCACAACCGAGCCGATGGTTCTTCTCTCTCACTCACGCTGCGGGATTGTGGGCAATCGTCTCCTATGCTCGGTCTCAGTTGGCGTGCCTCACTCATATAGTCAAAATTTATTAGATAAGCACCACCCGAATAAGGGCGTAGCAGTGCGAGCGATTAATCTGTTTAACGACAATGCAATGTCCACATTTCAGGAAAATCGAAAAGGTGGCAAAAGCGTCTGTCATTGAATATCCATCCATCCATTTTCCAAACCGCTTATCCTACTGGGTCGCGGGGGTCATTGAATATGTTTTTTGTTAAAGCCGTACAAAAAAGATTCCAGTGAGCCAACAGATGATGAAGTGATTCCGTTAGATATAGTGAGTCGTAATACAAAATAACCCTCCTCTTCTCCTCTCTCTTGTCTCCCTCACACCATCCACGATTCTTTTCAAAGGTAAAGTGTAGGTTAATTTGTTTTATGTATTTTTACTTTATATTTTGTATTAATCATTTTTATATGAATATTTTTGGGTTGTGGAACGAATCATCTGAGTTTCCATTATTTCTAATGGGAAAATTGATATACGAGTGCTTTGGATTACAAGCACGTTTCCGGAACGAATTATGCTCGCAATCGGAGGTTTTACTGCAGTTGTATTTAGAGCACAAGCAGATAAATTGCATCGAATTCAGTGGTAATAATGTTAAAGCCTTTTCGTTAAATAGTTACATTCCATATTATCTTAGGCTTTAATAAGAATAATCTCTGGCTTGACCAATCACACCCCTAGTAAAGAGCAAAATACTGCCGGGGGAAGTGGCGGGCATGTCAGGGCTTGTACACCATGCCTGGTGAGAGAGAAGTGCGCAGACGGCAAGCTGACCCAGTGGTGAACGCAGTTATAAGGAGAGGAGCAGGCTTCTCTCACTCCCTCGGCTTTGAAGAGTTTGGACAGAGAGACTCTATATCGCTTGTTGCAGGTGGTTGTATGTATATATGTATGAAAATACATGCTTATACCTTGAATTGCAGCGTGAATTGTGAGCAGGACAGTTAGCAGCATTTAAAATTACTGTAGTTAATTACAAGAAGTAACTTGGAGTCCAAATAAGCCCATGAAGCTGGATGTAACTGGTGATCTACTCAGATGGAGCTTTTATCTGCTTTTTCAGGCTCAAGGTTTGAACCAACAGCCTTTTTGTTACAGAACAACAGAGAAGCATTCAGTCACTTCCTTAAGAGCTGCTTTGGCTGGAAAGATGGATGGACGGACGGACGGACGGACGGATGGATGGATGGATGGATGGATAGATAGATTTGTTTTCTCCATTTTGTTCATGGGTAACCTGCACTCAGATTCATTCTTTTTGATCGACACTGCAAACTGCATGTGTGTTTTTGTGACAACTGCTGGTCATCACAATATTGATGTAGGATTTATCAGGACTTGAAGTTGGATTGGATTGGAACTTCAGCCAGGCCTCATGCCATTACCCATATTACAGATGCTGATGCCAGATGTTCGCAGGCTGTATAGCAACCCGGCAAACACTGCTTTCTGGGTAAGATATTTTTCATACATGTCTCATTGTACGTGAAATATGTCCTTAAATTTGTATTAAGCATGTCTGAATATTAAAAGCATATTTAAAGTATTTTACTTTCTATACATGCCATTACGTAACAATGTTATAAAACAAAAACACTGACTTTTCATACTGTAAAAAGCGGCCATTTCAATTGTGTGTTGTCTGAGACTGCACACTGGAAGCTTGGCTGAACCAGATTTTACTGCATGTGACCCATCTAAGCTAGAAACCTGAAAATCTATTTCTTCACAATGCATGATACATTTTTCACATTTCATTGATTCTGAGAAGTCAAAATATCCCCCTAAGCAATTAATTAAAATGGAGTACATTTTTACAAGAAAGTATGAAGTAAAAAACTAAGCGAATAATAGTATATTGCATAGTTGATTCTCTTCTCTGCTGTAAAGTCACATTACACCTGGCATGAGTTTCTGCTATGTTTCATTGTGTGATTTTATACATCAATAGCATGCTAAATAAATTTGTTGAGATGGTACGGATGATTTATCAAGCAAATTAACTGGCTATACATTAATGTGAGCTTTGTTTCAGATTGTACTTCCTCCTAAACCAGTTATGAGCACAGCGTACTGCTTTCAGATAAGTTCTAACACTCAGCTATCTAGCTCTAAGGAGGTTTCTCTGCACATATTTGGTCCATATGTAAACCATATACAGTATTACATGTATGCCGGTACACATACCAAAACTAAACATAATGCCAGTAAGTTGTATAACGCTATTCCATATACAGATCATATCCACAAAATAAATCAGAGAAAAACACACTATTTTCACATTATCAATTGAACTGTATACAGGGTAAATTGTAGAATCGTTCTGCATGAGACATTGACAGTTGATTACTGATATCAGTAAGAAAATGATTTTTAACACTTTACCATTTGTTTGATATAGCAAAAGCCAGATGTGCAGTCTCAAATGGCAGTGACAGTTTTTAGGATATATTTCATTCCTACTGCATAGACCTACTCATACCCTATACCCACAAATATTCAATCTAGAGAGTGGTGGCAGATTTTTCCACGTCACCAGCTCTCATGAGATAGAGACTGTTAATTATTCAAATAGATTGATTAGTAAACTGATGGGGTAACCTGATAGGGATGGAACAGGAATGCAGTGTCTTCTGTGTCCTCTACCTGATTCTTCCACTAAATGATGCATTAGCAGGTTTGACTGTCATTGATGTTGGGTGGAGGGGTTGGACCATGGCCTGTACCATGTCAGTAATGGTGAGGAAATATGTTGTGATCGCAACTATCCTCAAGCCGTAATTTTACATAGTTAAAATAAGTGAGTTTTGAATTATCTGCAGATATTATGGGTCAGGATGTTATGCATATTTTTTTAAAACACAATATACCATATTTTTGTAAGGAAATGATCCTGGTAGATACAGAGTTTTACAATTGTAATTATAAAGAGAGCCCCTTTTGATTTCATATGTAGGTAAGTATGTAAATCACAAAAACGACATACCAGTAAGGTTCCTTTACAACCTCATACCCCATATCCTTTTGGATATGGACAAGAATTTAGCATTAACATAAGAGTCAAAATCAATCAGAATCAGATCCAGAATACTTTATTAATCTCAGGGTGAAATTTAGTTTTACTACAGTTGCTCCAGCCAAGAATAGAAGTAATAATGAGAGCAGGGAATTAAGTAAACATACAGTAAGAATAAAAAAATTAAAATATAGTTAGGAAAATGCATCACAATTATTTAATACTAAACTATTAGCAAACAAACCTATTTGGTGTAATTGTTTGTACAAGGAAACACTGTAAATAATTTTATTGTATGGTTCCACATTATAATTTAATTTGGTTACTTTATGTCACTCTGAAACACTGAAGTGTAGAGTCAGTCTTAGTTTTATGTCGCTTAAATGAAAAAAGTGTCATAACAGACCTGTATGACAGCCGATTTAGGTGATCCTTCAACTTGACACAGGAGTTCCTAGTGTCAGCATTTATGATAACTACAAAAAAGGAATGAACCTTTATAAATGCCTTTGTGGAGATATGTTGGTTGTCATGAACCGCTTATTTGGTGTCTTGTACTCTTCAATGAGCACCCTTATGTAACGTTTTACTGTTCATTCTTTATTTATTCTTTGTTATAATTGTTACATGGTGTTTTTCATAAATGCTCACTTCAAACACTAAACCTTTGATATGAAACTTATTAACAAATTATGTAACATAAGCACTATGAAGACCATAAAAATTTCATGTCACAAATTATTTTTTTATAAATGTGTGTCTCTGTACATGCCCGTTCATGTCTAAATATGATCAGAAAAGCAGTATAGAGTCCCCTCCGAAACTATTAGAAGGACCAGACCAGTTCATTTGTTTTTGCTATAAGCAGAAGAAATTTGGGTTTGAAATCAAAAAATTACTGTGAGACAAAGACCAGAATTTCAGCTTTTACTTCCTGGAATTTAAACATCAATCCTTTAAACAAAGATTCTTTTGTATCAGACCACTTAAATTTGAGCAACAGTACGGGAACATGTGAGTGACTGATGTTTCATGTTATTTAAGTGTGTCCTGATAGATTGACTGTTTTAAACAGTAGATCGCTCTGAATGTCTGCTCTTGGTTTTAGCCTTGGGTTTAAACTGTGAAGACTGTATTTGTTGTTAAAATGTATAAACCAGCATGAAGACCAGAGAGCTGCCTACGGGGGGAAAGCAAGTCACTCTGTATCTGAGAAGAGGGAAAATCAATCAGACAGATTGCACAAACATAGTAAATACGACAATTTGGATTGTCCTGTACATGAAAGAAACCCATTAGGCACTTAGCAGCAGTCAGATCATATTCAGTTGCTTATTAAGCAACAGATTGGGTTGGTCAAGGAAAACAACAGCTGACAACAGAAACATTGCGAGACCTGTGAAAAGAACCCAAAAACAAGTCTGACATCACCAACAATTTCTACAGGGCAGAGGTGGGGGTATCACAATCCACCATTCAATGACACTTTCAAGAGCAGAAATATAGCTGCCATACCACAAGGTGCAATCCACTCATCAGCAGTTCTAAGAATCAGAAAGCCAGATTGGAATTTGCAGAAAAGTACTGAGATTAACCACAAAACTTCTAGAATAAAGTTTTATTGAATAATTAGTTGAAGACTAACTGGGAAAATGTTCATTTTCATTTATTCTATTCTATCCTGTTAATTGTTGTTAACTGTAGGCTATGAAACACAACACTGCAAACTAAATGATGGAAATATTTGAAAACAGTACAAACCTGTTACATTTATATAACCAGGTGAGCATCAAAAGTCTGCAGGCTGATACTGAATTGATTTGACTCAAATGAGGTGCTAGCAATGGAAATGACAGCCTGATGTGGCTGACTGAAAACAAGGTGTATATTCCTTTTTGTAGCATAGACAGGCACTGTCTAAAAATTGCTTCAAGAAGAAGATTAAGAACTTAATGTCATATTTGAGTAACACTGATTAATTTCTGCTTAGTTAGAATTTATGCCTTTTCCATAAAACAGTCTTCCAGCCACTTCAGTACAAGGTCATGGACTTACGGCAAATTTTGCCTATCAGCCTATATCTGTCTGTGAGAAGCTCATGGGTATTTCCCACGCTTCAAATACTTGGTACAGTACATTGGTAACTAAATTGCCTTGTGTGTGTGTGTGGGATGTATGTTTTTATTACATTGTGGGGACATTTGGTCGCCACAATGTGATGAAAACCTGTTATTTTGACGTTTTTTTGTCCTCATACTGTAGGATGTTATACTGTAAAAATCTGTGACTGCAATCAAAAAGTAAATTTTGCTTGGTTATTTATGGTTAAAGTTAGGGCTGGGAAGGGGTTAGTTGTCATTACTAGGATTAAGGTTATGCCCATACAAATGAATGGAGAGTCCCCACAAAGATATGACTACAAATATGTGTTTGTGTTTGGATAAATATGGTCCTCATTTGACAGCACTCTGCAGGGGCAAATATTTATATCATGTGCTTTGCACTGTTTATTTAGATTATGGAGTATAACATTTATTATTAGCAAAAAAAATATGATTTTATAGATGATTTATGTTTCCAGTATCAATATTCAAACAATTCTTCTGGTTGTTCTTCTAATTCCACATCTAACAACTGAAAAAAAAAACAGAATTAGCCACTACAGTATGCAGGTATTTAAAATGGAAAAATATAATTGTTATGCAATAGTCTTTAATGTCTTTAATGCACATAAATGAATTTTCTCATACGGATCCTGAACCGTGTGCCATGGGATGTTGGACTGTTATCAAGCCTCATCCAGTTGTTTGATGGATGAAGGAGGTGGACATATATTTTATGCTTTGTGCTCCAGAACTTCAAATAACAGGTTATAACCAACAGGTTTGAGCCAAAGCCAGGCTCAAACCAGCAACCTTCCAAGCGCAGAAGACTAACCTACTCAGCCACACACCACTTCTTATGTGCTTCTTAGATAGGATATAAATCTCGCGCATAGGTCTTGGATCACAGCAGTCGCCAAACAGCAGGACTGATATTAATTATTCAAGCTTTGTCGAGATCACATTATGTAGTTTTTGTTGAGATTGAGTAACAGAGGTTCTCACTTCAAGCAATATTTCTATGGCTTTTAGAAACTGTTTTTAAGTATTCATCTACCCTTGTTGGTGATCACCTTGCACCAACTGGTCCCAATTTCTGATGCAGTTTGTCCATGTCTGCGCTCTTGTATTTGGAGGCTATTCTTCTTCACACGTTAAATCATTTTGCAATTTTTCTAACAGATGCTCCTGCGGTTGAGGTACAAATTCTTTGGCCTCAGCAGACCTATTAGTTGCCTCATTTTGTTTAGAAAAGTCACATATCAAAAGTACAGACAGTCAGGTCCCTTGTTGTGCACACCTACAACTTTAAACAATGTTAAAATCGTTTATAATATGGTGTTTATGATATTTTAGTCCACTCTGTATAATAGGTGTTTGTTGTGCCTATCTTGGTTTGTTGGAATACAGTTGACTGGGTGAAGAACTTCCAGACCAGTTCCAGTGCTAGGAGATGACCTGCTATTGCAGTACTTGACCAGTAAAATATCCAGCTGGATTCAAATATACTATGCTATCAGTAAACTTTTATTCTATTTTCAAGTATTTTTGCCAAAGCAGCCATTGAATGGCATACCTGTTTCTGGCAATAGATACTGGGCTCCCTCGCCCAAGTTTGTTTGAAGTACCTTCCTGAAACCTGTCACAACCCCCCCCCCCCACAAATCCCCAAGATACAAGAAACTTTATTCATCACATACATGGTTTTACAAGTACAACATGTAGTGAAATGTACCCTCCCTAAATCACCCTTAGACTGTGCAAGACAAAAATAGAATTTTTAAATTTAATTTATTAATAATTAGTTAAATTATTTGATGAAGTATTGCTTAGCACAGGGGTGTTCTGGAGGGCTAGAGCCCTGTGTAGCTTAATTCTTTCCCACAGGGCAACACAAGCCCCATTTCCTGTCACATGTCATTAGCTTTGGAGTTAGCAATAGATAGCAAACCGGGAAGTGATTGGTTTAAGTATTGATACATATCCTCACCAGTACCCAGCCAGTCAGATCATATCCAGTTGTTCATTAGGTATGATGAGCATTTGATGAGGTTTCTGCTGGGATCTTTGCTCTGAAAACTGTACAAGTTTTAAATGAGGCTTAAATTACAGCTAGCTTGATTTTCTAAATGATAGCTCATTGTATTTGTTTAGATACTATACAGCACATTAGTCTCTGTCACTTAATGTTGTGCTCGCATTTTTTCAGTCTTTAAATACGATCATTTAGTTCCAGGAATGTCCATCCTATAATATTATATATTATATATATTATAGACAGCATCTATATTATAGACAGCACTGTGCAAAAATATTAAGCAGTCAAGTTTAAGTGATCTTCATGTTGATGTGTGATTTTACGTCTGTCAAAGTGTGATAGCTTAACCATTTCACTAATCATACAAAATACCAATGTATTTGATGCAGCTAGTAGCATGCCATGTTTGGCTAGGCCAGGGGTGTCAAACTGCAGTCCTGCAGGGCCAGAGCCCTGCACAGTTTTTGGTTCCACACAGCCCTTGAGCTGAATCATTTGTGGTGGAACAAGGAAAGAACTAAGCTATACAGGGCTGCAGCCCTCCAGGACTGCAGTTTGACACCCCTGTGCTAAGCAATATGTCATGAAATAGTTTAACTAATTATTAATAAATTGAATGAGCTGGTGGTGAGATTTAACAAACACATGGAATGGCTGATGTGCCCCTGAGGAGAGGTTTGGAACCTGAAGCGATGTTGTTTTAGCCATCTAACAAAATATCAGTAACTTTTGGGACAACCGAAAAAAATCTTAATTTTCATTCTCTTTATTTGCACGTGTTCTAATTGTTTTTTTTTTTACTCAGATAAACAATTTGAAACATTTTCTTTGACTGTGTAAGGCAGTACAGTGATTGCAATCAATTCAACACTACAATGACTCTTGGTCCAGAAAAAAGGACAGAATTCCATCACTTATCACAATGAGTCACAACAGATCCTGGTGCAAGTTATTATGGAAAAAATAAGGAAAAGCAGAACCCCCTACTGGATTATTTCCATTCGTGTTCTTCCAGTGAAAGCAAAAATGATTACTACTTAATTGCACTTATTATGAATAGCGTACACCAAAGAGGCATTTCCAAATCATTTTCTCATACTTGAGAAACAGAAAGTGCCATTCTTTAGTATATTAATCATAAAGCAGGATATACCATATTAGGTGATGTATTTTGCAGTATGTTAGTCTTCTTTTTAAACATGCATTTTTTCAGTAAAATTCTCAGGCATTTAAAATACGAAATGTCTTTTTGGTATAGAATTTAGCGTTAGCTTCCATGATTAAATATTTGTGTTGTTTATTCATGTTTACAGTAAAAAATTGTATTGTGTTGAATGAAAGCTATCTAAAAGTTACATAGATAAGAAGACATTAAGGAATTGTTTATGCTTATGTGGTGCATAAATGGCTCTTGTTTCCGAATCTGGTCCTTGGGGAACTTCAGACAGTCCATGTTTTTTTTCTCCCTGCCAGGAAAGGGAAAGGAGCAAAAATGTGAACTATCAGGCAGAGAACTGGGAGGAAGCAAAAACATGGACTGCTGGGGATTCCAGAGGACCGGGTTGGGAAATACTGCTGTAGAACATTTGTATGCTCTTCAAGGAGCAAATTGTAATTAAGTTTCTTTTTAAATGTACAGTAATACTCAATGTACCAGGAACTGCAAGTCATACTGTACTATGTGTTTCTGTGAGTCTTTTCCTCATTCAGGTAATGTTCTTATTATAAGCCTGCAATTTGTCCTCTGTGAAAAGCAGCAGACTTATCATGCTTATTTAGCACAGTTTACTGTAAGGAGGAAACTTAACTAAGGTGTGACCAGAAGCATTAATCCAAAAGTCTATGCAAGGTGACATTTAAGGTTTTTCTATGACATCAGGTCCCCTAGCCTTCAGTGAGGGGATATGGAGCCCTGTCAATCATAAACCCTGCTTAGATACCATACCAAAATGAATTCCTCACCTGCTGTCATTGCCTGGTGGTCTGATGCAACAGTTTATCTTAATGGAATTATTAAGACTAATGAATTTTGGACTGTCCCCTCTTCAGTTTCTGCCTCTGCCTGAGCTACACGCTGATGCAAACAGAGACCCTCCTTACTGCTGTGCAGTGATGTCCACATTCCCATTGTGACACCCATGCATATAGCTATCAGCCAGTAGGCCTCCAGCCCCCTTTGCATGGTCTGCACCCTGCCACAACTTTTCTTATATCTTCTTTCTCTGTGACTCACCATGTAGCTATTTCAAGATGGAGGAGTTTTTGGCACTTATTTATCAGAGTAACACTGTGAAAGTGGGTGTGGTCTCATGGGGTAGGGAGTGGAGCTGGCCACAGGTTCGCGTCCAGAAACCGGCAAAGACCAGGTGTGTTACACATAATGCTGAACCAGGTGGCTTATCCTCCTCAGGCACAGGTTTGGGGCCATGTTTGTCTTTGTTTATTCTCTGTCCTGTATTGCCGAATCCTCATTTTCTCCTGCCAAAATGTAAATGCTGCTGTTTCACATCTTCAGCAACAGATCTGCCAGCGCACGTGATCCTACTGTATGCAGAGAAGCCATTAAAGATAGCACCTGTCAGTACCAGCACATGCCCAGCAGAACCTATCCCAGTAGTGCTGTCATGTGACCAGGGCCATTGAACTGCTGAGATAGGTGAGTAAAACACATGTGGTGAGTTAAAAACTACACTAGTGGCAAAAATTGTATACACAATTGCAATTTTTAGAGATTGCAGAACTTTAGTCTAGTTACTCCAGTTACTTATTTAATTGTCCAATGTATGAAATTTATAAATATTCTTTGTTTCAAAAATATTTTTTAAGAAATGTACTGTTTTTGGGGTAGTTTTGGATGACATTCATTTAATGTATATGTCCATGGTTTTGTAAGTATAATTTCATACAGTATGCAGTTCAAAGTAAAAGGTTCACCAGATATGCTGTATATCCCACAACATCTTTATTTCTGTCATTGGAGTATCCATGTTTAAGAAAGAAAAATAAATTATTTGTGTAAGTGAAATCAATTAACTGAAAATTATTCTTTTATTTTTCAGAGACACAGAGTCTAACCTTCTCAGTGTCGGGCAGAAAACAGACTGAATTGCACAAAACTGTGCTGACGGCCAGTGGACAAGGGTGACTCTGGTGCTGTTTTGCATGCACAGTCTTCAGAACTAAACTGCCATTGCTGCATCCCAGCTTTCCGGCAATACATTAACAGGGACTCCGAAAGAACGTGACAGAACGAGAGACTCAACCAGAGACAGATTGAGAGAGGAGCCTTAAGCGCGCTGTGGGTGTTTCTCTGGCAGTGTCTTAGCTGGTTGTTGTGAGGAGTGAGAACGAAGCAATCAGCAAGTATACTGCCGTAGAAACTCCTCACCTATTCTCCGACACAGCTGGGGGGGCAGTGGTTGGGGTTGCGGGTTGGCTTAATCATGGGTCATCAAGGCCCTGCTCAACACAACCAAGGAAAACTTAAGGAAGAGTATTGTCAGGTCAGGAATGATGTTGTATAGTAGTACACGAAGCCAGACATAATTACAGACATCCCACTTGAAGGAAAATCAAGGATTGATTATTAAATAATCTGCTGGTAAATTTGGAAATGTGTGCTTTTACGTGAGTTTCCAGGAGATCATGGATCACTTGTGAGATGGAATAGACAGTGATCTTGGTGAAACCCCTGCGATTTTTGGGAAAGATAGGATGTCTGTATTTATAGAATGAATGCTTCATGTGCATTCTCTTATTGTCGATTATGAGATTTTAAAGTGTGTGATCATATTCAATAGTGTGCATCATAGAGGTGTTCCACTTCAGTACTGGGGGTTGGGTAATCCAGATGGCTCTTTCCCTGCCTGGACTGTGAATTAGTTTTGACTTGATCTGTATGACTACCTTACTTTGCCCTAGTGCTGTACTGGATGTGGAAAAACTAAGAGTGTCCAAAAGATCATGGTTATTTAGGATTTTGGCCCCACCTTGTGGTAGATATATGGTATTATTTATATAAACTAGATCCACTACCAGTCACACAGGAAATGTACTTTTAATTGCTTGAAAAATACTTTTGTGAAATATAGATATCCATAGTCCTTTTTAAAAGTGAGGTATTCAAATGCAATTTAAATGTTTCCATTTTCACCTATGTTGTACCAATGCCGTGTAGACATTCATCTAATTTTATAAATTTGAATTTGAATTGATTTAAATGTGCCTTCAACGCTTGAATGCTGTTCAACTTAAGAACTTAATATTTCTCACTCAGATGTGCATCTTAAGTACTTTAGTTTCTAAGTAGTTTATTAGAAGATATACAAAGTGTATCACATATAATTCTGGCAGCTGCATTCGCTTAATATAAAGAGATGTTATCTGTGGGGTGAATACAAAAGACATTGCTTGTGATGGGAGAAATGGAAATGTACTGGTTAGGCACTGACTAACTGAATCCATGAATGTCAATTATAGGAAATTAGATTATTGGGGTCAGTTAAGCACTGTGACCCACAGATGGCAGTGTAGTATAGGCTGATAAAACTATCTCTGAAATGAAAAAAGAATGTTTAGTATGACATCATCTGACAAGCTGGATGTAGTAATCTGCAGCATGGTCTGTGTCCAGTTGTGTTCATTATTTACTGCCTTCACATTTTTATGTTTAAAATACGATTTACTTCCTGTCCACGCCATGTGCTGTGTGGAACAGGCTCCATACCCCCTGCAGTCCTGCTCAGGATAAGTTGAAAGTTGGATGGATGGATGCATGGATGCATGGATGGATGGATGGAAAGTATGCTCAGTGGTGATCTGGAGCAGAAGCAGCTTCAGCTGGTCACCTTTAGACTTTTCTTAACACCAGCAGCCCTTGTTTAAACATGATTCTGCAATACTGCATGCTGTGTTTGTGATGTTGAATGTGAAATCAATCAACAAATAAGAGTCACTCAGCAGGTACCCAGCCCAGCTGCTGCATTTACTGCATGACAGGCTCTCTGCCAAAATGGAGGCGGGGGGGGGGGAAGGGGTGCAGAGACCCAATGAGAAAGACCTGAAATCTACAATACACTAACACCAAGGAAGATTTTAAATAAATCCATTGAGGAAGACAACCAGCAACTTATTGGAAATTCCATAATCAAAGCCAAGATCATAAGAGATGGGAACACCCAGCCGTGCTCAGCCACCACGGAGGGGCTCCCTTTCCTAGGAAAGTCTGTTGGCTGCATCTTGTATAAAACAACCCAGGATATCAGGTCATGTTAGCCACATCCACTGTACAGGAGCTCTAGAGGAACCATGAGAGCTACTGTGATTAATGCTGTAATCCATCACAGATCACCACAGATCAACGGATTTCCTTATAATCATCTGGTCTCTTGCATGCAAATTGTAATTTGAGGTAGAACACAAGCCCCAGACTTGCTTATTTTTTAAACTAATCTTGAATCGGTGAGAGCATTGTGGTTCACACAATGAATATCAGGTCCTTGGCTGGCAAATCACAATCTATTTATGATTAAATTAATGATCCTCCTATTGAGCAATATTAATAACCATATATAGGCCTCCAAAATATAGTGCAAGCTTTTCTGCTGACTTTGTTAAACTGCTGTCTGCCATATGTTTTGATTTTAACTGTGTTGTTATCATGGGTGATTTTAATATTGCCCTTTACGATCATTACTGTGTTTTCTTTAAAATGACCATTGCTGCTGATATCAGCAGAGCTAAAACAGATATAATCAGAAAATGCTATATAAATGCAAACATGTGCATTATTTACTCAGGATGTTACACCCATACCAACTCTACCTTCAACCCCTTGTCAATGAACTCGTAGACAGTTTCAGTTCTAAAGTTATGGACATTGTTTATGCCACTGCCTCCAGGAACGTCAAAGTTGTCTTTGGTAAGAAAAAAGCACCATAGAGAAGTGCCACACTGAAATGCCACACTGGCACACAGCTCAAAAACAAGAGTGTCAAAAGGCGTGCAGGTGCAGGTGCAGGTGGCGAAAAACCAAACTCCTGGTTTACTGACATCTCTAATGAGAGACTTTGCATCCACAATTTAGAACTTTAAGGGTAAGACAGTTGTTTTTCCCTATAATTATGTATAAAATAATGCACACACCTTACTGCTGTTGACAGACTGACAGACCCTTCAGTATCACATCCTCCTGAACTGTTATCCACCAAATCAGGCAATGACTTGACATCTTTTTTCACAGATGAAATTATGAGGGTAAGACAAACAGTCCGTAATTTCATCTCAGGCAAAATGTCGATGTCACCTTTGCCTCTGCCTAGGACTACTTTAGTTGGCACATTTTCAACTCCTAGATCATGCAACCTTGATAGAAATTGCTAAGCACCTTAGGCCTACTACCTGCTGCCTCAATACTCTGCCTTCAAGGTTCTTTAATTAAAGATGTTTTTAACTGTATAGCATCAGATGTGCTACAAATAGTCAATATTTCAGTCAGTCCTTTTTCCAAGGGCCCTGAAGACCACAGTTATCAAACCTCTTTTTAAAAAGCCCATGTTAAATACCTCAGTAATAAGTAACTATAGCCCTACAGTATATCAAACCTACCTTTCTTAGGAAAGATCATTGAAAAGGTTGTGTTTCGGCAACTTAGGACTCTATTTTCCACCTGCGCAAAATGCAGCGCAAAATGGTTTTGCTAGTTTCCTACCAGCGCATTGCTCATTTTCACCCCATGTACACACGTTGTCAAAATAGTAAATGATTTTGAAAAGAACCATGGCAGGCTGAAGAGTACTCTCTTATAGAGCTTCTCAGCTGTGGAATAGTCTTCCATCCATCAGATATATGAAATTCAGGCTCACTCTCAATATTCGAATCTAATGTAAAAACACACTTGTTTAATCTAGCTTATAGGGACTCTATATCTAGCTCTAGCTAACTGCTCACTCCCAGTTAGATCTACAGTGTGAGGTATAGAGTTGGGTGGGGTTCGGTGCCATTGGGTTTGGATAAACAACTGTCAGTGCTGTCACTCTAGCTTCACACTGCCTTGTGGAATTGGAGTGCCAACATTACAGGGATTCCCCATGGCTGCGTTCCCATCTGCCTCTCTCTGATATTTACGCTGCCATAACCATATCTTACATATTACACTCAACTAACTGTTTGCACTGCCTCTAGTCTCCCCTACTTTAGCTAATTGCACATTTTATTTCCCCTTCTCCCCCTGGGCTGTGCTACCTGGAGACCCCAAATTATCGAGATATCCTGCCTACCCTGCTGCCTGCAACGTCTCCACCACCTAAAACTGAAAATGTTTGAGAAACACTGATCTAAACCATGCTGACAAATATTCTTAGTAAATATAACAAATATATGACAACGAATGAGTATAAAGAAAAATCCCTGAGGTTGTGTTCAGGTAGAGAGCTTGATGGCTGTGGATGTGGTGAAGAGGATGGTGATGGGGATGGGGATGGTGATGATGATGATGATGATGATGGTGATCATAACAATGGATCTGATATTTCCATTATGGAATCCCAATGTCTCAAACCACCATATTCACCAGCGCTTCTTCCAGCTCTGGTTTCCTACTGTAGTTGCTGAGACTATAAGAAAATATGCTAAGCAGCACTGCTGGATTTAAGAATGGATGACATGAGCCACCTGCACCAAAAAAAACATCGGAATGGTGACATTAGCGTAACTGGTCTTCTATCGCGCATCTGCACATCAGCGATATCATACTACTGTGTGGGTCAATGAACCTTGCTGGAGTGGGTGCCCTGGTTCTGGTTTGTGAGCTAGGCTGGCTACCACTTAGAAGTAAGAAATGCGGAGGGTGCTGGGTAGACTGACCTCAGGTCACCCCACTGGGAGCCCAAGGCAGGGGGAGTGGGGGAATCTATCAAATAGCACACCTCGAACTTTGTACAGTTCTAATACAGTTGTAAGTTGTAAATTTAATGTTGTTTATTTGTATCGTGCCAAATTTCTCAATAAAATGAGAGTGCCATTTTATTTTGGATGGGGGTGGCAGGTTGGGAGATATATACAACAAATAGACTATTTTTGTTGGGGTGGTGGGGGTCTGAGGGTGGGTGGTTGCCCAAGGCATCGTGTAAATCTAAACCCGGAACTTTTAAGCAGAGCTCAATATCTAGACTATTACAATCTAAAGTAATAAATAATCATCTTATGCATGCCAATTTATTATAGCTGACTGTGCCTGAAGGGTTGCCACCTTTGATTTGTGAAAAACCAGGACACTTATTTTGGGGTGTGGGAGATTAAACCATTTTTGCAAATATATTATGTTAATAGAGGTTGGAATCTCTATTGCCACTCTTACCTGTATTTGCCCTGACACAGAAGCAGTTGCACTTCCTTTGGACTGTCGACTTCTGCATTAAATATACTATATATTGTCTAATTATAATCTATTATAAAACCTAACCCTGAAGATATAGCAATAAAACATTATTATATATATTATAATAAATTACAGACAACCTGGGCAACCTAACACTGACATTTTTCACCTCTTTTCCATATGTATATCTCATCTATTTGTATGGCCCCTGCAGTCCCTCAATGAATGCTTTAAGCTCCAAGCATCCTTATTTAAAGTTTTAAAATTCATTCATTCACTATTTATTTATTTGTTTCTTTGCTTATTTACTTACTTATTTGGATTTTTGTGTTTGGTTAATACAAAACTTTGGTGGTACTTTGTTTTTGCATGATTTTCCAGGGCTGTTTTTCCTTCAAACTGAACTGAAAACACGAGTGGTGGTACAGTATTCATTTGCCAGATAACTTAAGCCAAATATACGGATTGTCCAATATAAAGGTCACTTATCTCTCCTCCTATTGGAGGAGTCTTCACATTTGCCTTAAGTTATCCAACTAACAGGGAAATTCAGCAATATCATATCCCCCAAGTCTCTTTAGTTGTGCATTATCCGTTCAGAAAAGTTATCTCTTTTCACCAACTCTGAATTGTATGTTGTAAATCGCTTTTTATTTGACATGGATGCGGATGCACGTGGCAGACCTTGGGAATAAATAACGTAACGTACTGTGAAAATGAACTGATGTGATGAGGACAAAGGTAAAATGGCTAATTGTGTTACAGCAAAGGTGTAATAATAGAACACCTAGCCACACAGTCAGGTTTACAATGTGATGTATGGGTCGTTCTGAGCTCAGTGAATTCAAGGGTGGTACTGTCATAGGATGCCATCCTTACAATAAGTCAGTTTGTAACAGTAACAGACCAGGGTTGCTGAGTGCTGAAGCACGTACAGTAGTGCATAAAAGTTGGCAGCACTTTCTTATCTCAATAACTGCAGAGTTACAAACTTCCTCCGGCATTAATCCCAGCGCAAAAACTGTGCCAGGTGTCACACCCGGCTCGTCCAATCCTCGTGTGTGCCACACCCTCTGATCATCCACGTGTGCTTCCCTGATCATGCCCAGCTGTTCCCGGTTATTTCGATTTTGTCTCTTCTATATCAGTCCATGTCTTGCCCTGTCTGATGTCGGTCATTGATGTAATGTGCATCAGTGTTCCCCAGTCTTCCCGATTAAACCCTCATTTACCTTGTATTCCGCCTACCCGCCTCGTCCTTCCCCGCTGCCTGCCTGCCTGTCCTCCGCGGATCCTGACACCGGGAGCTTCATGGAATGGGCTTCCAGCTGCATGCAAGCCTCACGTCACGAAGCGTAGAGGCGAAAAGCTCGAGTCCAGGAAATAAAGATCCAGACCAAGATTTTGTTTCAACCAATCAGTTGAGCATCAAGAGTCCCATTCACGGAATATTCAACTGGGTTGTTGAAACAAAATTTTTGTCTGGATTTTTATTTTCCAGACCTGAACTATCCACCTCTGACCAAGCGTCAGATGCAGTGGTGTAAAGCAAGCCACCACTGGACTCTCGAGCAATGGAAACATGTTGTCTGGAGTGACGAATCACACTTCTCTGTCTCGCAGTCTGATGGATGAGTCTGGCCTTGGCAGATGCCAGAAGAATGTTATCAACCTGGCTGCATTGTCCCACCTGTAAATTTGGTGGAGGAGGAATAATGGTACGGGGTTGTTTTTCAGGGGGTGGGCTAGACCCCTTAGTGCCAGTGAAGGGAACTGTTAGTGCTTCAGCATAAGACATTTTGGACAATTTAATGCCTCCTGCTTTGTCGGAACAGTTTGGGGAAGTTTATTCTCTGTCCCAGCATGACTGTGCCCCAGTGCACAAAGCAGGGTCCATAAAGACATGGTTGGGTGAGTTTGGTGTGGAAGAACGTGACTGGCCTACACACAGTCCATATCCTCAACCCCATTTAACACCTTTTTGATGAACTAGAACAGAGATTGAGAGCCAGGTCTTCACATCCAACATCAGTGCCTGACCTCACAAATGCTCTTCAGGATGAATGGGCAAAAATTCCCATAGACACACTCCAATATCTTGGGGAAAGCCTTTCTAGAAGAGTGGCTTCTGTTATAGTTGCAAAAGGAGGACTAAGGGTGAGTTTCCCAAAGCCTTCTTAATCCTCCATCGTTTGTAAGTTCTATGTTAAAAAAGGGAACGATGTAGCATTAAGAAGGCTTCAGGAAACTCACCCCAATTCCAGATTGATGCCTATGGATTTAGAATTGGATGTCAAAAGTTTCTGTAGGTGTTGTCATGACATGGTAGGAGAAGGACGACCCAAATGCAGGCTGGGAGCAAGTGCAACCCCTCGCAGAGGAGTTTATTAGGGAAAACCAGGCTAGGCAACAGATGCAGACAGAGAACAAAAACCAGACTGGGAGCACAGGACTAGGAGACATGTTTATACATTATTAACAGAGGAGTGAACACGAGGCAGCTGTGGCTGGTTAACAAGAGGGCAGGAACAAGAGGTGAGACTAACGAGCTTTGGACACAGCTGATCAGCAGCTACGCCCAAGGGACACACTGGGAACAGACAAGCATAGTGGGGCTGGACATGACAGCTAGGTGTCCTAATACTTTTGTCCATATAGTGTATGTATTAGATGCCACATATACAGTACATAATTCTACATTCTCCGTTCAGTGAGGTTTTTCACATTCTTGATGGGAAATCAGTACTAACATTCAGTCTTACTGTTGTTTACTGCCAGGTCTGAAGTTTCTTAATGGAACAGTTTCTTAATGGGATTCACACCAGCAACATTCCAATTCACAGACACAGTCCTAGCCCACAGAAAACACACTACCTTCCTCATCTATGTCCACCACTGAGTTTCATTTTATGCAATATTATTTTTGTTTTCCTTGTTTCAGAATGTATCAGATTTTCTTTTGGTAAGATACAGAGCTATGGTAGCAATGATCAAGACCTTGATGCAGCCAACTAGCTAGCCAGGTAAGGAGTAAAGCTAGCCTTAGATAAGCACAAGGTAGTGGTTAACATATTGGTATATCCATTAAAAATCTAGATATTGGCATCAGTACAATGTGTCAATCTTTGCTGATATTGCCAGTTGGTATTTAAGCTTTATCAATATAAAAACTTAGCAGCCGAGCCAGACACACAACTACTATAATAAAGGAGATGATTGCATTGGATGATCAGCTATTTTCTGTAGTGCTTGACGAGGGACTTCTGCTCATTCACTGCTTAGACGAGGTGTCATACTGTAGTACAAGCCTCAACATGTTTATAATTCATTATTAAATCAGCACTGCAGATGAAGCTTTCCTGTTCCACAGAATCCAAAAATCATGCATTATCATTCTGCTAATCTGTGGTACCAGACTTGACAACTTTTACCCCGCATCCAGGTAGCGCTTCTTTTTAAAATGATTGAATTTTTATTGCACAGTTCAGTAGTTGGCTTTTTGACAATGTACACTGGCATATTCTACCTGTATAATAAAATTGTTCTGAGATTCTCCTTTCTTTGTATTCCATTAATAGTGTGTAATTCACTTCCCATGGTGACATTAGTGAGATTTTCTCAGTCAAGTTGAAAAAGAATCAAATGAAACATCTCAGTGAATTTCATAGTGCAAAAACATCCATCATTGCTTTTCGGAGAAACACGCCACATACTGTAAACATTATGCATAAACACTGACAATGGAGTGGGGCAGGGTGAAATGGCAAAATATTTGATGATGGTATTTTTTCATAAATTGACATCAAAAATTTGCAATATAATTATTTCTTTGGTTGAAGGTTCCAACCTTGAAGGCTGCCTTTGCCATGGAAGTCATCTTACTTTGTTTATTTGTGATTACTCCCTTTTAAAAAAGATATTGTAGTTGCTGAACTGCCACTTTCACTCTGAGTGTTTATCTCCAACTGTGATACCAGCCCCTTGTCACCATACTTGATAATTGTCTGTGGCACAGGAGCCTTTGGGCCATGTATTATCTTACAAAAAAAGTTGTGTATAAACCTTAACATCTGGAGAACCCTTGCAAACACTAATTTGTTGCCACTGAACTTTCAATTAACCAAGTGTTATTTGGTAGCACCCCTGGAATCCTATGCATACTCAAATTAATGCAGGTAAATCTGTGGTTCACTGCAATTTTACACCCCAAAGGCCCATGGCCAAGTACCCAGAAATGCGGGATTACTGCCTTATGTAGCTCAAGTTGAACTGATACCAAGCAGTCCATAACACTTAAGTCACCACCACATTGAAAGTAGGTTGTGACCTTTACAGCCAACCCACAATAGAGGGGATTGATGATCGGAGTCAGCATTTGCTTGAGTGAGGCCACTGCTTGTTGTTGCCTCAGACTAGGCTCATGGCCTGGTTAGTACCCGGTCCACTACACCATTCAGTACCTTCGCTGAAACTGTTTTAGGCACCAGGTAATATTGATTAGGATTAACCATAGCAAGGCTTTCACCACTCACAGAACCACTTAGGAATTGTTTAGTCACAAACTCCAGGCAACAAGAAGCATGATGTGATTCTGGACAGTTATAAT
Source organism: Brienomyrus brachyistius (assembly GCF_023856365.1). NCBI lineage: Eukaryota > Metazoa > Chordata > Actinopteri > Osteoglossiformes > Mormyridae > Brienomyrus > Brienomyrus brachyistius. Next base: position 2,949,993 of record NW_026042313.1, read on the forward strand.
TTGTATTGTTGAGCCAAGAATTAAACAGAAACTACATGCTATCAAGTACCACATGTGCTTTCTGTAATGACCTGTGCGTCCAGTCCTTGTGTGTGCCACACCCACCTCATTATCCGCATGTGAATTCCCATCGTATCAGCTGTCTTGCGTTTGTTCTGATGTCATGTCCTGTATTTAGTTCATGTTCAAGTCTGTTTCCCCAGGTCTGTCATTAACTTTACATGTCTGCCTGCTTTCCCCGAAATGAACCCCATTTGCCTGTATTCACGGCTCCTTTCGCCTGAGTCCGAAATAGAGCCACCACATTGGGGGGAGGGGGGACAGCATGACAAGGAATGCAGTATGTGGCGTTACTGAGGGAGGAAGTAGCGAGGGAATACGGAAATGGACAACCCGACTACGCCACTCTGGGAATTGCACCCAGAGAATTAGAATACCGGAGTTCAAAACCCACTCCAATATAAAAGGACACAGATTCGTGATCACCATAGGGGAGACGCGAAGACCATAAACACTCCCTTTATTAGGCTGCTGTTAATTAACACTCCAAATAAAACACAAAGAAACCAAACAGCAAATTACTAAACCAAAATCACAGCACAAATAATACAAATCAAATCATGTTTAAAACACTCCAATCACACGACAAAAGAGGAAAACCAAACCAGGCAGCTGTTATCGGGAGGGGAATGGGAGGCGTACAGTCAGACAACACTCTAAGGGGTCCCGCAGTACATGACGCCGGTACATCCACCCAAGGGGTGGGCTAAAAGAAAGCCACGCGACCACGCAGCGCGGTATCGCCCGACACGGATCCTCACCGCCCAGCACCAAGCCTTCCCAACGACACCCCCCAATTTACATCCAATCAATAAAACACATTAATACTTAAAACCAATTAAAACATGAAACAAAACATAAAACATCCGGGCAAAACAGCAGCAATTGTAGTGACTTAGTATCCCGTTGATGGTCTGGCTCACGTCGGACCGGGACACTCCAAGTCGCGATCCACTACAAATACAAACACAGTATTAGGTATGCCCCTACTACCCAAACGTTGGTAAAAGGAGACGAGACATACCTGGCAGATTACACGCGGTAAGAGTTGGAAAACCTTAAAAGCGGAAGCAACCGCAAGCTGCTAGATTTACCAAGCCCTTGCAACTGTAAGGAAGATACCAAAGCACATTACAACCACCCATGCAGCAAGCAAACGACCCCGTCCACTGATGCCCTACCTGCAGCGTTGGATATAGCCACAACTTCCGGAAAAGGAGATACTGGCGCACGGAGAGTCACGTCACGCTTACAAATCAGTCACACACGCAACCACAACCGGGTCCTATATACGCGTGCTGGCTGCAACAATTAAGCAATCAGGTTAATGAAATTACCGTGCCCCAACCAGATCGCACCCTCCAGCTCCACCTCATTACAACTATATGCTGTGCAAGTGAGGTGGCTCCTTCCATCCTGGAACCATGCAGCTTGTCACATTAGGACAGATACTATGTAGTCAGAGGCTGATTTAAGCTCACTAGCCATGGGGGGCTTCTGTTGGATATTAATGGAATCCAGAACACCTTTGCCATGAGCATACGAAATCAAGAATTGCACCAGTCACACCAGCACAGGGCATATACAGTAGAGCATCTTTGTGGAAGCTAAGCATAATAGTCACACACCTGGCCATTACCATCGAAAGTCATCCACCTACAGTGTGGAATAGCAGTTCAACTCATCTAGTATCAATGCTGTAGCCACTGACCTGTTAGTGGCAGGAGAGATTGAACAATCCTTGGAATCCACAGGAACAGACATCAGTTGCTTTCAGATGTAATGTAATGTAAATCTAGAGGACACCAGTCAGTTGGTCACATGACAACCAAACCAGTAAAGTTAACTATAGAAATCTACCATAAGTGCCTTTATTCACTGAGCTCCTCATCTCTTGAGAAACTGAAAGCATCCAGCTAAAGCTGCAGCTTGTCATCCTACTTTATGGGCAGGAATTGGGAGCAAGATCTTGTTACCTTGGCACCAGTCAAGCACCAGATATGTCAAGTTGCCACTCACAGGCACATGTTACTCACCTAGAGCTCTACTCAAAGGTATAGCTATGGAGAGGTTGCATCAGGGACCAAGATAGCCACACAGCTGTCCACAAAGACAAGGTTTGATTGAAGTCTCTGTCATTGTTGTGGCCAACAATGTAAAGGACATATTCCAGGAAGTACACACTAGAGGGCCTCATTTTGCCAAGCATCTGCAAAACAGGCACACTTTTCAGTTCAAACCCATAGACCAAAGCTGGAAATAGTCTATGAACCTCTTACCCACCATCCACCAGCCTCAGTGAGAAATGTATTTGTGCCCTAACAGCCATTGTGACATAGTGGGGACCCAGGTAGGCAGTAGGGCATTCCTGCTCACAGTCAGTTTTCTAGAGAGCAAGTATCCTTTTCAATCAAGCACTCGAAGAATTAAATAACTCTTAATACTAAGGAGCATCAAAGCCTGTGGGGGAATCCTCACCTTTAGCAGTGCCAGAAGCATGTTGTCCAGTGGAGGCACAGCCACCAAGGGTAATGTCTGATCTCTTTATTGGTGGACCCATAACTAGGTCTCATTACACATCCACCACAATAGAATCCTCCCCATACTCACCCCTCTCACTGTCAGGGTTTATTAGTATCCCATGGGCAGATTTAACAAATGCAGTCACCCCCTGCCAGACCAGGACTCGTAGTACACCTAGGAAGGCAGCCACTAGGCTAGGCTAGGGCAGGCACCTTATGTTGGCTGACCCTAAGCCACTACACTGCCCGAGGAAGGATGCCAGTATTGGGGAAGTCTTTGTAGGAAATCCTACCATCAGCCCAGCACTGCAGCTACAGCTTAAAAAAGAACCAGCACTAAAACCCACTCATGCAGTGTCATTGCAGAGGATAGTGATGAAAGACATTATTGAGTGGCTTGGTTGGAGGCTATTTTATAGTATGCTGACATCATCTGCAGCCCTCAAGCCTGTTCGGATTTGTCAATATGGAATCTTCAACATGCAGTCTTAATCAAACGCTACTTGGGCTTTAGCGATTGAAACTCATCTTTCTACCAACACAGTAACTTTTTCTGCAACTACTTATCAATTTGCTGATGCTGTCCCATACTGCATAGCTTATTTCAAAATACTTTATTGTTCAGTATGGCTGTATTTTGAAAATGCAAGAATTACTTTCCCTTTAATGTATGTATGATATCATGTGTGTACAATATTTGTGTAAGTTGAGTTTTTTCATACTTTCAAACTTTTTATGAATGGTCATTAGAAACAATAGATCACTTGTGTTGAATCAAAATACTTACAACCTCCATTCAGGCCTATTCATGTTTAAGATTTTGAGATGTTGCTGAGTGAAATGCTTAAATTGTAATTTTTTATTTTGTTGTTCTGAGTTATTTGCATCTGTGGTGCAGGTTTATCATGGGCTGTTCGAGGGGGGCAATGCCCCCGCTGTGACCCCTAAATATGTATGCTACTTGAATCTGAAATTATTATCTGAAACATCATTATTATTGTTGTTATTATTATTATTATTTATATTTACCCTAACAGAACAACTAGTCTGTCCCTCCCCCATTGACATGCTCTAGAACAGGGTTATTCAAATCACAGTCCTCAAGGTCAGAGGACTGCTGGTTTTCCTGCCTTCCTTTACCTGTGAGCCAGGTGTGAAGCCTCTAACCAATCAGAATCAGTAATTATTAAACTAACTACCTGGGAGAACTGAAAACAAGACCTGGATTTGGAATTGAGGTCCAGATTTGAAGAGCCCTGTTCTAGAACCACCATTGAGTTTTGTAAACTACATTATTAAAAAAGACATCTTTCAGAGTTCGTTATTATTATTTCTTCCATTCAACTTTTAAAAGAAGCTACATAAAAAAGTTATACTTAAAAAAAATCGCTAAACAATTTGCATAATTAGCATATTGGTGCCGTCATCACTTTGTATTTGCATTCTGCCACATGTCATATGGTATCTGTCCTTTACATGTTTGCTTCTTGGCTACTCTCTGTGCTCACGTATACTGTATATTAATACAGCCAATTTCCAAACATACCTGTTCTGATTTACATTTTTTATTGCTGTTGTCAGACAACAGAATGAGTATGAAAAATGACTGGAACACAGCCTATTAATACTAACTATTTCCAAACTGCTGCTCTGCACTGCTAATTAAAATTCTGCAGGGGACAGTAAGTTTCCCCCTTAAGTATAACACTTGTGGTTTAATTTCTCCTTACGAGAGAGATTTATTCAAGGTTGTTGCACAGAATCCCTTGAATAAAGGTCCGATCCTTCTGTGTGCCAAGCCCCCCTCGTTAACCCCGTGTGGATTCCCCATGTTTACCAGCTGTTTGGAATTGTCTTCATTAGTTCTGTGTATTTAAGTCCACGTCAGAGTATGTGTCCCTAGTTTTGTCATTCTAGTGTTATGACGTTTCTTTCTTGTCTGCCTTTCCACATGTCATTTAAGACCCTTATTCCTGATTCCTCGTCTTCCTCACCTGCTTCCCTGGTCCGTGCTCTGCAGAGTCATGACATTTTACAGTAGTGAAATTGCAGTTTCCATAGAGACAGTTTGTTTACTTGCACTCATGCCTGCTCGTGATGCCTTGTGAAAATGTTGACAAAATATGGCCTGACGAAGGGTTTTTGCTTGATGCAAAACAAAAATGACTAAAATATCATGTTAGTCATGTTAGTAATATGCACTATATGGACAAAAGTATTGAGACACGCCTTATAATCACTGGATTCCTGTGTTTAATTCAGACCCATCGCCGCAGGTGTATAAAATCAAGTAGCTAGCCATGCTGTCAGATTTACAAACATTTGTCAAAGAATGGGTTGTTCTGAAGAGCTCAGTGAATTGAAGCGTGGTACTGTACTATCATAGGCTGCCACCTTTGCATAGGATTCCACCATTGCAATAATTCGGTGCACCGGGAGCTTCATGGAATAGGCTTCCATGGTCGAGCAGCTGCATGCAAGGATTACATCACCAACTGCAATGCCAAGCAGTGGATGGAGTAGTGCCAAGCATGCCGCCACTGAATTCTAGAGTAGTGTAAACTGTCAAGGTCGGTGCCTGTTTGCCTTTTCCCTGTTTGGGCAACAGTAACCACTGGCTACCCTTTTTGACCTGCCGCAGGCTCAATGTGCTGAGCATGTGGTTTAGAGGCAGGCATCCATTTAGCCGTGAGGCCACCCTAATCTTTTAATTTAATAGTTTTATTTTATCCCTAGCAGTTGGTATTGTTTATCTTTGTCTTTACTTTGGGTCCTGTTAATTGTAATACCCCACCTGTTCCTTGTTGCCCTGAGTCCTTATAATTGGTTAGTTTGGTTATGGTTGCAACCTGCTTTTGTTATGTTCTTTGATGGTTCATTGCCACTGAATCCATGTGCGATAGCGTTTCATAGCTATAGTCATGTTTCTCCATGTGTACATTTCTTTTTTATCAGTTATTTTGACCTCTCATCATTCTGATTTTCCCATTTTTTTCCTCTACTTGCTCCCAGTCTGATAAGACAAAAACTACCCAACACATGGCCACCAGTTCAGAGGATGGGAGCTGCCAGGGCAAGGCCAGCGAGGCAGAATCTGTGCTTGAACAGATTTTGGTGGATCTGGATGGTGTTGAAAAGTTCTTAAATGCCCAAAGCAATATAAAATCATCCATTTCGTCAGTTGAGAATTCCCTTTCCATCTAATAAAGTGATGAGAATAGAGAAGCATGTAGACAAAGATGAGGGCACAATATCACTAACTAAAAACAAGACAAATCACCAAGGTACTCACCTGACCTTCTTTCAGAAAATGGTAGATCAGCTTTCATGAATGTGGATGACATGGGTCGGCACAAAACCCTGAAGATTGTGGGCTTAGTGCAGTGGTTCTCAAACTCGGTCCTCGGGACCCAATGCCCTGCTTGTTTTCCAGCTATCCCTGCCCTACACACTGCTGATTACCTGGATCAGGTGTGGTCAGTTAATCAGAAGCAGGACAGTGGGGCAGGGCAAAACAAGCAGGGCAGTGGGGCCCGAGGACCGAGTTTGAGAACCACTGGCTTAGTGGAAGGGTTAAGAAGGACTCACCCTTTGCTGATTTTCTAAAGAAAATGTTGCCGGTCTCCCCTCTGATTTCCCTCCTTTAGATATCGAATGGACCCACAGGTCTCTTGCCCCCATGCTGACATCCAATGATCTGCTAAGAAGCGCCTTAGTGCAGTTCTTATGATATCTTCAGAAGGAGGCAGTTTTGAGGGCAGTAGTGGCGAAACATAATTTTGCTTACAACGGAATACGGCTGTATTTTGTTCCAGGTCTCTCTTAGATGTCACTGCTGAAGCTCCATCTTCGGCCAATATGTACAGAGGCTTCACATATCCAGTGCAACTTCATTGTCTGCATGAGAGGAAAATACGGCTTTTCGATAGTCCCGAACAAGTCACAGCTTTCCAGGATGGTATTGCATGATTGTCATGACATTTTTTTTTCTTGGAGTTAATGCCTATGTGAGGAGCCATATTGCCAGCATTGCATCTTCTAAAGTACTCTCCTGCTGTTTTTATAACCATTGCTCTGTGAACAATGATGCAGGACAGTAGGCTTATGTTAAGGGGCTCTCTTTTTGTATACTTTTCTGTTTATGTTATCTGTATATATGTCACATATGTGTGTATGTATATGCATGTGCATATACATATATATGTGTGCTTTTTTGGTTTTGGTTTATTTCCCCAGTCTGTATTTTTTATTATTGGATGAAGAGCACAATGTTTGGTTTAATGTTTCCATTGTTTTATTGAACATGTTGGGCCTTTTTATGGCGGTCTCTGTATTATATACTGTGCACATAGTTGCCAGTTATGATAAGAAGTTATTTTGGCTACATGAGCTTTGATGGGGGCCTCTTCTTTTTCTACTGACTTGCTTATTTGTATTGCCTCTTTTTCAGTTCTGAGTATCATAGTGTTTTGTCTGACTGTGCTGACTTTGGTTGCTATATTTGAATATGTTATGTTCAATGTGCGGGTTGCAGCAGTAATATAAATTTTTGCCCTTTGCGGTGTTACGGTGGTTTGGAGTTGCCTGGACTTTATGTGGTCAATCTGACTTTTTTTTGTCTCTTCCTTTTTGTGGTAAAACATTGGGTTTTGTGACATAATTGAAGTTACTGTACCCCATCGTTTGGGGATGGGGTTGGGGGTGTCGCTTTCACATTACATATTTCTTTAGATTTGTATGTATTTTTTTTTTTATTTTGAAGGGATCTGCTATTGTATCTTTTATTGGTCTGAATCATTTTATTTATGTAATTTATCCCGGTATATATTCTCTTTGGCAGAACATATTAGGCTTGTGACATGAAACATTCAGGGTGTTGGCCGTTTGATCAAAAGGAAAAAAATGTAACCTTTTAGAAGGAGAATGCTGAAATTTATCTGAAATTCTTAGTACTTTGAGAAATGATAGGGGCGGCTTGGCGGCGCAGTAGTCAGCGCTGCTGCCTCACAGCAAAAAGGTTCTGGGTTTGGTCACGGGTTCTTTCTGTGTGGAGTTTGCACACTCTCCCCGTGTTTGTGTGGGTTTTCGCCAGGGGGTCTGATTTCCTAGTATGGCCCACAAGCATGCAGGATAGGTTTATTGGTGAGTGTACTGTAAATTGACCCTGTGTGTGTGCACCCCCAGTGGTGTGTTGGCGACTGCTTGTGCCCATTGTTCCCAGAAGAGGCTCCAGTACCCTCCACAATTAATCGGTTTGAGAAAATGGATGGTAATGATACTGCTTTAGTGGACAGGTAGAGAGTGTTTCATCTAGGATCTACTGACTACAGTTTTTATTCTCATTCCCATTACTTTTATTCCATGCTCAACTATTTTTCACTCCAAAAATCATATACATGTAATACAGTATTGTGATATAGGATCTGTTGTTTCCAGATCATGTCCAGCTATATTTAAATATCCATTTGGCATCTTGTGTTCCTAAAACCACAATATTCTGCTTTATTACTTCTCTATTAAACTGAGATGATTTTTGCTTATTTAGCAGTAATAAGCACTCTCCAGTATCACCTACTACTATGTGGGATGTAGCCAAAGCCAGGTCCCCTTATTTCATTATTTTCTCAGCGAAAGAATCATTAGAGTATGAATAAAAAGCTACAGAAGAAGTCCCCCATTTGGAGAGGAAACATAAACGTAGCCCACTAAATCAAATTTTATTTTACTGGTCAGTGGTAAGACTGAGCTCACTATGGAATATCATTGTCACAATCCGGGAGTGCGGGTAATGCGCAAGGGCAGTGCGAGCGAGCAGGAACAGGCAGGCAGGCGGAATATGGGGCAAACTGGGGATTTATTAAAGGACGGGACGAACGGGAGCAAAAGGCAGGCACTGACATCGACGAACATCAATGACGGACAAGGGATACATGCAAGACTTGGACTTAAATAGACAGGACAGATCGAAATAATTGGACACAGCTTGAAACGATCAGGGAGGCACACGCAGGTAATCAGGGGGCGTGGCACACACGAGGAGCGGATGAGCTGGGCATCACAGAACCCCCCCCTAAGGCGCGCTTCACCGGGTGCGCCTAGGAAGGGGCGACGGACGGGACGAGGGAAAACAGGACCTGGAAAAGAAGAACAGACTAATTAACGCAGAACAGGAAACAGGACCAAGGTACAAAACAGAGTGAGGGACAAGACGAAGGACAAGACCTGACAGAGGATAGGGAAGGCAGAAAGACAGATCAGGAAGGGCGGAACTGAAGGTACAGATGGAACAAAAGGACTAGGAGTGCAGGGAGGGAACACTGGGGGACAAGGAGCAGAAAAGGGTGGAACGAAAGGACGAGGTGGAAAGACAGGAGCGTAGGGCGAGAAGGAGGGCAGAAATGATCAGGGAGGCACACGTGGGTAATCAGGGGGCGTGGCACACACGAGGAGCGGACGAGCCGGGCTTCACAATCATGGAATATGTCTGTAAATCATACAGACACTGCTTCTGTTCTCCAAGCAAAAATACAACATTTCTGTGAATAGGCCTAGCCGGATGGTTGCATTCCATCTGAAGGTGCAACATAATGAGCGTTCCATAAATTCCATTAGGACTTCCCAAGGTATTTCCAAGTCTCAGTGCAGGGGCTTAGAAACTAACATCTCTTCTTATTTAGATAATATCTCTCTACCTCTGGTTATAGAGGAGAATCATTCCATGTTAAATACAGCCTTTACCCCAGATGAAGTCTGGGCAGTATTTCGGGATATACCCACCAGCAAATTACCAGGCCCTGTTGGCCTTCCTCTTGAACTTTAAAAAAATGTTCTGGCCTTCATTCAGCCCAATATGCATGGCAGTACTTCATAATATTATTTGTAATGGTATCCTGTTAGCAGAAATACATGCTACAGCAGTTATGGCGTGTAAAATATTATACTAAACCGAATAGGACTGACACACGTTAAACTCCTGTCTCTTTACCGTCAAGAAGAAAAACTTTATTAACACTTTACAACATTGGCTTAGCTCACAGCTGCTACCCATCGGTCATCAATACAAACTCATTCACATATATACACTTGACAATTTGAGAGCACATTATTCATTTCTGTCAACACCCCCATTTGCTCTCACATTATCACCTTCAAAGAAAAATACAGTAGGTTCTATTTTCTCTTTACATCATATACACTCTCCTGTGTACATCTACTCTCCAAACATAAACTTTGCAAACTTAATCAACTTAAATGTTGTTGCAGGCTTTGTCATCACATCTGCTATCACTTGTTCAGTAGGACAATAGATCAAACGTATTTTTCCATCATTCAACGATGACCTAACAAAATGGTATTTTATATCTACATGTTTGCATCTTTGTCTGCTTACCGGATTTTTCGCCAATGCAATCGCACCCTGATTATCTTCATATATCACAGGTGGTGCGTACTGATATCCATCAATACCTTCTAACAGCTGAACTAGGTACATGCATTCTTGTGTAGTTGCAGCTAAAGCCATATATTCTGCCTCACATGTAGACAGTGCCACAGTTGGTTGCTTTTTGGTTTTCCATGAAACCAAAGGACCGTTCACATTAAGGCTCACACAAAAACCTGTTGTACTGCGTCTATCGGCTACATCGGCCGCCACTCCGCATTACTGTAAGCATAAATTCCCAGTTTGTCACTGTCACTTCTTCTGTAACGCAACTCTTTCTCAGATGTGCCTTTTAGATATCTCAGTGTGTGTTTAACTGTACACCATTGCTCTTCTGTCGGTTCTGTAAAGCACTGAGACAGTTTACTAACAATAAAACTTAGATCTGGTCTTGTACATGTAGCTAGATAGATAAGACTACCTACAACCTCTCTGTATTTCTTGACATGTTGCATCACTTCCGTACCACCATGGTAGCTCAAATTCTGATCACAAGGAGTCATTCTTGGTTTACAATGTTGCATATCAAATCTTTCTAGAATTTTCTCCACATATCTCTTCTGCGACATTTTTACACATTCATGGTGTCATGCCCGGCTCGTCGGCTCCTCGTGTGTGCCACGCCCCCTGATTACCCACGTGTGCTTCCCTGATTGTTTCCAGCCCTGTCTAATTACGTTGCTTAGTCCTGTTGTATTTAAGTCCTGGTCTTACCTGTTTCCCTTGTCTGTCATTGATGTTACCTGATGTTAGTTATCGTCAAATGTTTCTTGTCCCTAGTCCCTCGAATAAACCCCCATCTACCCCGTATTCTGCCTTCCTGCCTGTTCCTGCTCGCTCGCGCTGCCTGAGCGATCACCCGTTCTGTACAGATCGTGACACATGGTCTTGCTCAAAATCAATACCAAGAAAATGTTTCAGTCTACCCATGTCTTTCATTTTAAATTTTCCAGTGAGCATTTCCTTCACAATCTTTAGTGCATTTTCGTCACTGGCAGCAATGATCAAGTCATCTACCAACACAACCATAATCACTTTCTCAGTTGTTGTTTCTTTAGTGTAAACACAATGATCCATCAGATTTTTTACAAATCCATTATCAATCAAAAATTCGTTTAACATTGTATTCCAGTTTCTTCCTGATTGTTTTAGACCATACAGTGATTTTTTCAGTTTACACACCAATTTCTTATTAGTTTTGCATTTGATCTCATAACCTTCTGGCTGTTCAGTGTAGATCTCACAATCTATGGGTGCATGTAAGTAAGCAGTTTTCACATCAATCTGATGTAAGATCAGGTTATCCTGTACTGCTTTCTGCATTGTTACCCTGATGCTGGTCATATTGGCAGTAGGAGAAAATGTTTCCTCATAGTCAATTCCCATTTTTTGATTGTATCCTTTGGCTACAAATCGTGCTTTGAATTTGTCAGACCCATCAACATCTTTCTTAACTGCATATACCCATCTACCCCCCACTGCTTTCTTACCCTCAGGTAAGCTGGTTAAGGTAAATGTGTCGTTATCTTTCAATGACTGCATTTCTTCATCCATTGCTTTACACCACTCTTTTGAGTTTGGTGAATTAACAGCTTCCCTGAATGAGAGGGGTACATTACATATAACTTTGTAACAGAAATCTATGTTAGTCAGAATTTGATCATCATTCTCTTTTCCCAATACATAATCACTTAAATAAGCAGGTTTCTGTCTCACTCGAGAGGGGTATCGCCTGGGTTTGTTATCGGTCTCATCTACCTGTGGTTGAGCTGCCTGTGGCTGTGTTTTCTCAGAAGCATTTACTGGAACCTGGTCCTGTACTCACACTGGTATTTTGTTTAGTCTTACTAACTCCGTTCAACATTTCCAAATCATCGTCAATGTCCGTCTGTGTTTCCCACTCTACTTTAGTCTTGGTCACGAATTTCACCAATCTGTGTTTCTGTACCTTCCCATTTTCAGGATACTAAACCATATAAGCTGGGCTATTTTTGTCATACCCGACAAAGATTCCTTTCTCACATTTTGAATCAAGCTTTCTTTTGGCAATTCACTCTCTATCAACATGCACCGTGCCATATCAAACAATGTCCGCCAATTTCTCTCAGCAGTTCCATTCTGATGAGGCGAGTATGGAGCTGAGGTCTCATGTCTAATCCTATTTTTGCTGAGTAGGGTTTGGTAATTCCTTCCTGTGAACTCTGTACCATTATCTGACCTAATACGTTTAATTGTCCCATATGGGGCAGTATCTGCAAGAAATTTTTCTGTTGCAGACGTATCACTCTTATTTTTCAAAAAGTACACAAAAATCGTACTGGAGTGATCATCAGTGAATGACAATGCAAATCTGTACCCATCTCTAGACCCCGGCTCTATTGGACCAGCCAAATCAGTGTGCACTAACTCAAGAGCTGTTTTGGCCCTTACATCTGGCTCCCTGTTACGCGTCTGAGCAAATTTTCCCTGGATACACACCTCACAGGGTAGTACTGGTTTGTCTGGTGAACCTTTGATTGTCATACCATCAACAACTCCCTGTAATTTCTGAATGTCATCATAATTACAGTGCCCCAAAATCTCATGCCATGTCTGCATGTCATGACAACTCTTACAATGATCAACACACTCATCATTCAGTGTTTGTAAATAGTACAGTCTGTTCTGTTCATTAATTAGGAATGCTGTACCATCTCTATGTTGAAGGATGTCTTTCCCTTGCTTGAAGATAATAGTTGCTCCATTGGCTGTGGCTGCTTTTACAGAAAAGATGTCCTGTGGGTATGAGGGCATGTACAACGCCTGTCTCAACGTCGTGGTCTGGCGTTGTCCTTTGCTGTCAATCAAGCTGAGCTCTGCATCACCCCTGCGCTCTGCCACCCCATGGCATCTTGTGCCATCGGCCAGCTCTATACAGTGTGTCTCAGCGTGGAAGCTATCGTCAAACTTCTTGAACTTTGTTCTATCCGTGATGATATGTGAGGTTCCCCCCATATCTACCATCAGACCAGTCAGCTTTATGTCGCGCCTCGGTTGGACCTCTGCGTTTCCCTCGCTCATACGGAATGCGTATTCCTTGTTACTCATCTCCTCTGAGACTTGTCTTGCATTGTCGCTTCGCTGTTTCTGTCTGCAGCTCGCGTCGCGGTGCGTGGAGTTTTTACACCGGCTGCACCACTGTTTGCGTCGACATGCTTTTGCCATGTATCCTTTTATACCGCATCTGAAGCACACTATATCGGTACTCTCGGTTCCCCGATCACTCGTACTCACCGAAGCAGGTTTTGCACTCGGCTGTATCCGCGCTTTCATCATGTTGTCGTCAGACGTTGCAACGCGCATTTTCTCTGTGTCTTCTTAACTCCGTAATCTGGTTTTAAATTCAGCAAAAGGAATCGGTACTTCGCTTTGCGTAATATGGATCGCGAATGGTTTAAATGATTCAGGCAGTCCCTTCAGAGTCATTGCTACTAATAGTCCATCACTCAATGTTTCACCAGCGTTTCTCAGTGCCGTGATGGCCGACTCTGCCCGTATGATGTAGTCGATCACACTTCGCTGCTTAACTTTCGGAGTGAGGTTAGTTCAGTATACAGACTAATTACACGCGGCTTCCCTTTGCCTGCATAGTAGTCCCGCAGTATTTGTAACGCTTTTCGTCCATCACCAGCGATAAACTCTTATCATCCAGGAATTGGATTAATTCAGCATATGCCTCCGCATTTTTCTGCTCGTCCTCTTCCTCATCCTCGTCGCGGATGGGCCCTCTTAAAATGGTATCCTTTAGCCCTTGCAGCCGAAGATGGCCCAAAAATGTTGTCTCCCACAGTTCATAATTACGCTCATCTCCATTAAAGATTAGCCAGGACCAGCGACTATTTGACTCGGTTACCCGTCCGCTCATGGTTCTAGTATTTCACGCAACAACATACTCGGTATGTTGCCACGGTTTTCTTAGCGAGAAAAATAATCGTTGAAAACCTTTTCATTTGCTCTGGGCCCATAACCTGTTAGCAGAAATACATGCTAAAAAAAGAAAAACATATCCCAGACACGTGGAAATCTGCAGCAATTACCCTACTTTTAGAAAAGGATAAAACTCCTTTAGTCTGCTCATCCTATAGGCCCATTAGCTTGCTTAATGTCGACTATATACAAAACTTTTAGCTCGGAGATTGGAATTACATATCCAGACCTAACTTGGTTGGTTAAGAATAGGTTTTAAAGAAGGTAGAAGATGATCTGCTTAGGTGGAAGTCCCTACCCATATCACTCATGGCAAGGGTCACTTCAATAAAAATGATAGTTTTGCCAAGAATTAATTATTTATTTGCAATGATCCCGAGCAAACCATCATCTGACTGGTTTAGATCTCTGGACTCTCTAAATTCCTTTGGAAAGACAACCCCCCCACATATTAGCTTAAAAACACTGCAAAGGACAAAGGAGGACTAGATCTGCCTAACTTTCACCACTATTTCTTAGCCAACAGACTCCAAACATCTCAGGGTGGTTAAAACATACCCTCTTAGATGAGCCTTGGCTAGACGTAAAACAGGCACTATGTAATAATATAGAGATTTCGGATCTACCATTCATTAGCTTAAACACCAAACGACACGAATGCGTAAAAAGCATCAGTATCAGCTCTTCTCTGACAGCATGGTGGGAGTTTCTAAAAACAACTGAGCCTTCATTAATCCCATGCAAACGTACTCCCATCTGGAACAACCCTGACATACTACTAAATAATATAATAAACTTCACAGATTGAAGTTGTAAAGGTATTAAATACTTGGGACATACACTCACCGGCCACTTTATTAGGCACACCTGTCGAACTGCTCGTTGATGCAAATTACTGATCAGCCAATCACATGGCAGCAAGTCAATGCATTTAGGCATGTTGACATGGTCAAGACGAACTGCTGCAGTTCAAACCGAGCTTCAGAATGGGGTAGAAAGGTGATTTAAGTGACTTTGAACGTGGCATGGTTGTTGGTGCCAGACGGGCTGGTCTGAGTATTGCAGAAACTGCTGATCTTCTGGGATTGTCACGCACAACCATCTCTAGGGTTTACAGAGAATGGTCCGAAAAAGGGAAAATATCCAGTGAGCGGCAGTTCTGTGGGCGAAAATGCCTTGTTGATGCCAGAGGTCAGAGGAGAATGGCCAGAGTGGTTCGAGGTGATAGAAAGGCAACAGTAACTCGTTACAACCAAGGTATGCAGAAGAGCATCTCCGAACGCACAACATGTCGAACCTTGAGGCAGATGGGCTACAGCAGCAGAAGACCACACCGGGTGCCATTCCTGTCAGCAAAGAACAGGAAACTGAGGCTAAAATTCGCACAGGCTCACCGAAATTGGACAATAGAAGATTGGAAAAATGTTGCCTGGTCTGATGGGTCTTGATTTCTGCTGCGACATTCGGATGGTAGGGTCAGAATTTGGCGTCAACAACATGAAAGCATGGATCCATCCTGCCTTGTATCAACGGTTCAGGCTGGTGGTGGTGGTGTTATGGTGCGGGGGACATTTTCTTGGCACACTTTGGGCCCCTTAGTACTAATTGATCATCGTTGCAATGCGACAACCTACCTGAGTATTGTTGCTGACCATGTCCATCCCTTTATGACCACAGTGTACCCATCTTCTGATGGCTACTTCCAGCAGGATAATGCACCATGTCATAAAGCTCGAATCATCTCAGACTGGTTTCTTGAACATGACAATGAGTTCACTGTGTACTCCACAGTCACCAGATCTCAATCCAATAGGGCACCTTTTGGATGTGGTGGAACGGGAGATTCGCATCATGGATGTGCAGCCGACAAATCTGCAGCAACTGCGTGATGCTATCATGTCAATATGGACCAATATCTCTGAGGAATGTTTCCAGTACCTTGTTGAATCTACAGTATGCCACGAAGGATTAAGGCAGTTCTGAAGGCAAAATGGGGTCCAACCCGGTACTAGCAAGGTGTACCTAATAAAGTGGCCGGTGAGTGTATATTCAAAGGAATAGACTTTATTCCCTTTGACATATTAGTTAAATGGTATGGGATTAACAAGAATAGATTTTTAAAATATCAACAAGTTAAATCTATAGTAAAAAAGAAATTAACGTCTAATCAAATCAAATTACAAAGGCCCCCCCTGGCTCTGTCAGGCCCCTGTTGGGGGGGTAGAGGGGCCCTTGGATCTCTGGGCCCAGGGACTGGTCTGCCCTGGTGTGGCCAGCCGCCGACAGAGCCTGCACTGTGGCTGCCAGATGACCCCCCTCCAGAGCTCTCCTCTGTGCTTTTCTCTCCTCTGCCCTTTTCTCCTCTGCCCCAATTCTCCCTGCGGTGGTCCTCCGAGGGTTCCCATTCTCTGGGGGGCCTCTGGATGTCTGGGGCTCAGGTCTCCTCCATATCTGCTTCATGTCCTGGGGGGCACGGCTGTAGTTCCCCACACACTACTAGACATTTACATGGAGAAACCTTATGAACACAAGCGCGCTCACACATACAGGTGTGCACACAGGTGTACAAACAGGTACTCACAGACACACACTGTCTTGATTGGCTGTTGTTTCTAAACATTGTAATGTTAAGTTATGTGTGCTGTTCAACAATATTTAACATTTAATGTTCATTGTCATTGGTACAGATGTTTGGTGTTGTTTTTCTTTTTTAGCAGGTACTGAAGCAGATTATCTGTGTTTTTTTTTCTCCCTCTCTCTCTGTATCGTCCTTCTTCTCCTTTTTTCCTTTCTTTTCTCAGTCTCTCTCCTATCCTTCTGTTGAGGGAGAAATAAAATAAATAGATAAATAAAAAATAAAGCAGTCCTCCACAGAGGGAGGGTGGTGGAGGGAATATATATTTTTTTTAAAAAAAAGGAGAATAGGTATGGGTCAGAGAATCTGCATAGGGCTTTCAATATAATAAAGCATTTTAATATCAATTAAGACCCCGCACCCATTGCCTCTTTTGATTCAGAAAAAGCCTTTTATGGGGTCGAATGGCCTTTTTTATTTGCAGTGCTTGGAAAAAAAATTAACCTGGTCAATTTTATTAACTTTCGTTACATCTTTATACTCTGACCCACAAGCAGATGTCAATATCAATATTTTACTCTCCCAGATTTTCTGTAGCCAGGGGTTGTCGGCAGGGGTGTCCTTTATCTCCCTTGCTATTTATTCTATTTATCGAACCCCTTGCTGAATGTATCACATGCAGTCATGATATTCATGGTTTTACCCTTGGCAAAGTTCATCACTGCATTTCTTTGTATGCAGATGATACACTTTTGTACTTGAAGCATCCAGAAATTTCTGTGCCTACTGTCTTAGAAGCTATTGACAGATTTCAGGTTATAAAATTAAGTATGACAAATCTGTGGCATTACCTTTCAACATTTCCTCTGATATCTTAATGCAGTTTCCATTTCATATGTCAGGTACTGGTTTTAAATTTTGGGGCATTTTCATCACTCCTGACATTAAGGACCTCTTTCCTAGGGCCTAAAAAAATAGGTGACCCTGCCAACCCCATTTTTTGGTAGAATTAATGTTGTGAAATTGAATCTGCTCCATTGTTTACTTTATCTGTTCTAAAATCTGCCATATTATCTTTCATAATCTTTTTTAAGTCATTGAATACCTGTATTTTGCAATATGCCTGGTATAACAAAAAGTAGAGCATTCAGTGTTTACCAGACCAAATAATGTGAACATAATAAATATTTGTGGCAGGTTGAACAGATTCAGCGCAGCTAACCTCTCCTCAAAAAACATTCCTCTAAGACCGGGAACCCTTTCTAAGCCAGCAATGTCCGTTTTAAGGTATGGTGACCAAACCTGCACACAATATTCTAGGTGGGATCTTACCAAGGAATTACATCATCTACCTTAACTTACTTCCACATACCTAGAGACGTAACCCAACATCCTATTCGCCTTTTTAATTGCTTCCCCACACTGACGTGAGTGGGACTTGGATGCATCAACATACACTCCGAGGTCTTTTTCATAATCAGCTTCCTTTATTTCAGTGGAACCCATAAAATATCTGTACTTTGTATTTCAGAACTACCCTTCTGTGTAGCAGGACCAAAGCCAGTTTTTCGGACACAGCACCAGGTAACTGACAATGGAAAAGCATAGAACCAGTTCCAAATTAGGTACCTGCTCAGCACCAGAACAAGCAGTTGAAACCAGTAGTGGAAAAGGACTAATTGAGATCTGTGATTCTCCACTTGTTCGGGACTGGGATGATGGTGGATTCTTCGAAGCATGCAGGAATTTTGCGTTCTTGCAGAGACACGCTCAATATTTTTGTAAATACCAGATACAGCTGCCCTACACAATATTTTACTGAGAAGTGGAGGAATGACTGAATTGAATTCTGCTACTTTATTGCCCTTAACTTCTTGAACAACTGATTAACTTCATTCTTGCTGGTAATAAGAATGTTGGAGGGGGAACACTATGTCTCTCAAATTTATGACAGTTGTTCACAGAAGTAGGCAAGGGTCAAGGGAGATGGAATTTGGGTTGCAGACTTTGGGTCAAATCCACAATAAAAATTTGTTGAGTTGACTAGCTCCCATAGGTTGTTCAAGGAGTTTATAATTGGTCATCTCCTGTAGTCCCTTCCAGACTAATGAGGTGTTGTAGATTGAGATCTCTATCCTCTTAGCATTTGTTTGGCTTGCTTGAATGCCTTTCCCAAAGAACACTTGACTTGCCTGAACTCCTCACTGCCTCCCTCTAAAGGCCTCCTCTTTCTTCAAATGAAGCTGTCTGAGTTTTCCTGTAAATCATGCTTTGTCATTAGTGTAAGATGACCGCCCTAGAATGCAGGTTATCCGCTCCTGCAGGACTACAGATCTTTGACATTTTCACAACATGTTTCAAGAGCTTCAATCTCATATATGCAGAGATGAACCTAGTGAGGCATGGTGTCACGTAAGGATTTGGCAAAGGAGAGAATCCAGGGACTAGCTTTGCAACAATAGAGAAAATTAATTAAGAACAAACAATACAAGAAGCAAAAGGAGATCAAAACAAAGGGAGGTAGGGTGGAGAAACACAATGGAGCAGGGCTAACATGAACAAACAGTTAGGAATGAAAAAACACTAAAGGGGAAAACAAGAACATCAAACGCAGAACCTAACAGCACTCATAATGACTCACAGAGGACCAGCCCTATAGGGTAGGTACTTCTATAGATAGTTAATGAGATTTAAACAAGAAACAGGTACAAACCACAAGTTAATTACCACATTAGGACAAGGAATTATTAAGAAAACGGGATGATCTGCAACATCTGGCCAAACAGGAACCAGACAGACACAGTAGGGACAAATGCACAGGAGGTACTTCCAGAACTGGCACAGGGCAAACAGGGCAGTCAAGACCAAGGATAATAGACTGTACTAAGACTTAGGGAGCAGGAAAGACAGACAAGACATGAACACATTGGGGAAGAAGGATAGACATGTGAAGAATGAGCAGCCAGGACAAAGCCTTTTGCAGGACATCCTCTGGGTCACACTCCACAGAATGTGCCAGCAAATCGGTGCAGGTGAAGCGACAATGGAGTCAGGCATCTGAGATGCTGTAGAGGAACTAGATTTCAGTGGAGAGGATGTAGGCACCGGGGAGGCAGCAGGCGAGGCGGCAGCACTGGTGAGGCAGCAGGTGGGACCATGGGCACTGGTGGCAAAGAAGAAGCAGGTAGGACAATGGGTGCTGGAGAACTGAGGTGAGCATCCTCCTCCAGGGGCCAGGAACATGGAATTCTAGTGGCACAGGGATTGGAGATGTGGGCCTCTGCTGGCCTGGGGACTGGAGACGCAGATGGGGCCTTTGCTGGGCTGGGAATGGTTTTTC
Source organism: Brienomyrus brachyistius (assembly GCF_023856365.1). Lineage (NCBI taxonomy): Eukaryota > Metazoa > Chordata > Actinopteri > Osteoglossiformes > Mormyridae > Brienomyrus > Brienomyrus brachyistius. The sequence goes on from NW_026042313.1 coordinate 2,969,897, forward strand.
TCAGACCATTTAGTCACTTTTCCTGAATTTTCATATATATTTAGTATCCCTGGCTCAGCAAACATTATTGTGGTTATCCCCCTCTTCTCAGCAAATTTAATCAAGGGATGGTGTCATGCCCTATTTCTTCAGGGAGCTGAGCCTCCTTAAGAGTCAAATCCCAGAAGCGCCTCTGGTTTGGAAAGTAACTTTAAGCTGTAGTGCAGACAGGAAAATTGGCAGTGGGAGTTACTGTCGTCTAATATGGTGTGTTTTAGATATGGGGGAATGAATGAGAAAAGCGTGAGTTTTCAAGGGTAAAGGTTTGGGCGTTAATGGGACCTTTGATTATGCCAAAATAGAGAAACTATTTCAGCGGGTGGGACAACAAAACCACAGTTGTGCAATGTACTGTATATCTTTTTCTTTCTCTGTTTCCATCTGAGGGTCTGCCTGCGCATTCAGTCTGGGATTACAGCCATAACAAACCACAAACTCTTAATACGTAAATGCCGAAACAAGGCACAGGTGGTGTGAATCAAACAAACACTAGGACATCAGTACTGCTTCTTCTCACAAAACCATAGTCCAGTGTCTTTGTTTAGAAAAAAAACATCACATAACAGCTAAGTTATTAAGCCAGTTTTTTGCAATGTTGATTTGTCTACTCAAAAAGTAGCAGGTTTTTCTACAGACAACATCCTACAATGTTCCATAATCTCTATTCGGAACATTTACATTTACAGTATTTGGCAGACGCCCTTAGCCAGAGCGACTTACATAAGTGCTTTGAGACTCTGCGATGAATTTCAGGGCTACCATCATCCTGGAGTCTACCCCAGGATGCAGGAGGCACAATGCCTTAGAAATGCAAGTTTAACTGCTTATTTGTGGACTGCAGAAATACACAGAGTTAAAAAACACATGAGCATGTAAACCTCACAATGGTCTGTAACTGGAATTTGTAGGAATTCATTAAACTGATTATGGCAACTTTTCAAAAGAATTTGTGAGTTTTATTTTAAAAGAGAAACATAGAAGCAATCTTAAAATTTGATGCATACTTATATATAAAGGACGGTAGACCTGCCATTCAACACAAAATGACATGAATGAAAACTGAGTTTGCGGTAGCATTAACTTGATCGCTTATTGATACATGAACACATAGGAATAGCTACGTTCCTGAGTAAATGAATCCACTAGTTAAGTAAAAAGTTGTATTTGATAAGTATATGTGTTACATATCACATATTTTAGGAGTGTAAATCATAGGCCCTAAGGTGACTCGATTCTATTACAATTACTGAGGGAACGATTCAACGTATCAACTTGTTTGATTTTTATCACAATTTGATTCAATTAAATCATTATTCAATTATGTTTTATAACATAACTTCATACCTTTTCTTAACGTCACTGAAAGTCATTAATTTAATGAATGACAATCATTTTTATTGTTATTATTAAATAGGGAAAACACACCAGTGTAAAAGTGTCAAAACTACTGAACTGTATATTAAAAAAAACTAAACATATCAAAGGAGTGCTACCTGATGGGGGAGGGGTGCTAGGGGTGAAAGCCGAGCTTGCCAGTACAGTTTATTGGAATGGCATCATATTGCTTTTTATTCTGTGGAAAACAAAAGATAGATCTGTAGGTCAGATTTGCTACTGAATTATAAACATGTCTCTGGCCAGTACTTTGAGACCTATTTTTAGTTCTGTCTTTAGCTCGGGTACTGCTAATTTTAAATATTAATAAAGTTAAAATATTGGCAGGCAATATTGGCCAAGACTGACACATCGAACCTTTGCCTATCTTGATTTTTCTTAAATATTGGCTGATACCGATATGTTAACCAATATTTCATGCATTTCTAAGGCCAACATTATTTTTTACTTAGTTTGTTATCCACCTTAGGGTCTTGATCACTGCTATGGTATCTTTGCTGTGCAACACAGAGGCGTTTCTCAAAAGCATTGTAGTGCAAAGATTATCTTAACTATTAGAGAGAGTCTGCACTGTAAAACAGGGACAAGTTTCCAAAAGGAGTCGCAGTGCAAAGATCATCAGGTAGTGCTTCCTTTATGAATATTAATAAGCCTTGCTCTGCCATTCTAAATTTAAGAAATTGTTGTGATGACACTGCTACTTTGTATCTTTATTTTACTCCAAAAATTCCATTGTGACATTGCAGATTGATGAACTGAATCACCACCTTAATAATCGATTCATTTGCACCCCTAGTAATCATAATTTAAATGACAGAAGTTGCATTCTCATGTTTTTTTTGGCTTTAAAAACTTTATATATAACTTTATAGAGCTTTATATTTTGGCCTGCAAAATGACGAGGCTCCATTTGCTGTTCTGTTAGCATGACAGAAATATGGCCAGTGTCTAGAGGGTAACCAATCATGGGCAGCGGTGGTCCAAACCCAATCGCACACCCCCATACAAGCTAAGTGGGGTGACACCCCAGTTCAGCACATTTCCCCTCTGGGTGCTGTTCCCACACACTGCCTGCTCTCGAATTTGTCCAGGACTGAGCACATAATCCCACACATTGATATCTGTCATGTGGCCGACGAAGGCATTAAAGTCAGAGATTCCCAGAAAACCATCCTGATCCTTACCCAAAATGAGGATGCCACCAGGCTGCATCTCATACCCGCTTTGGAAGTTCTGTTGTTCTCCCATCATGCCATTAACAGACAATTGTATGCTGCCTGTGTGCGACACCCATGTTACACAGTAATTCACCCAGTCAGAGGAATGCTGCTCCAGAGGAAAATTGACAAACCGGTTACCAATCCACAGGCCCACTTCGAATCCCACAGAAATCATGAGCTCATTGTCGTTCCTGGAGCTGGAGTACGAGATGACAGTCTGTACAGCACTGGGAGCAATGCGCACATGCATGCAAGCGGTGAAGGCCTGCAGGGCCATGGTGTGTGTGGTGTGCACCAGAGTGTAGCTCTCCACCTTCTTCTCAACAAACTGAAGCACCAGTGGAGTGATGACTCGTGGCCCTGAGGGGAAAACAAGACCACATTTCAAATTGTATTCATGTAATAGCTACAGTACTTTAGTGTGAAGTCATGGATCATAGCCAGCCTCACAGGTAATAGCACCAATGTAAAAGAGAGCAGAGCAAAAACAGCAGCACCAACAAGACAGGCAACACAACATGAACATGTAACACAGCAGCAACCTAGCATGCAGCACAATATGAACAGATTAACATACCAACAGGCTACAAAGCAGTGCAACATGAGCATAGCAGCACAAACTTAACAAGTAACAGAGCAGTACTGTATTACGCTGGCACAAGACAACAGTTAACAAAGCATTGCTTAGGTACCAAGCAGTTATGCACTTGGGAAAATGTATACAAATACAATTGTGAATAAAACCTCCACATACTGAACCCAAGTGAGCTACCCAGTGACCTAAAATTCCCATCATTCTCTCTGCCCTTAGTTTTCATATTCTAATGGCCATCAGTGACCTAGCCGGACAATCAGTGAAATTCACAGCCATATTCAAAATATGACATGCAAACCTGTTTTCCTTTAAAGTGCTAAATGTGAAACAGCTAGATTTTGTCACAGGAACAGCAACAATCATAACATAAAGGCAGTCAGTGGGGTTTCTGGTATAAGAGAGTGGAAAGGAAGAAAAGATCAGAAAAAGGCATGGGCTCAACCAGTAGGGGGCAGGCAACTGCATAGGTTTTAGCTTATATGCTGTCCATATAATGGGGTTAGTGGAAGTCTTTATTGTTTAAAATAAAGTTTTACATATAAATAAATATAAACACACACAGACACCACACAAAGTGTGCATATATATATATATATATATATATATATATATATATATATATATATATATATATATATATATATATATATATATATATATATATATATATATGCAGTACACATACAGTATAGGGGCAGCATGGTGGTGCAGTGGTTAGCACTGTTGCCTCACACCTCTGGGACCCGGGTTTGAGTCTCTAGCTAGGTTACATGTGTGCGGAATTTGCATGTTCTCCCCATGTCGTCCTTGGGTTTCCTCCGGTTACTCTGGTTTCCCCCCACAATCCAAAGACATGCTGAGGCTAATTGGAGTTTCTAAATTGCTCATAGGTATGAGTGCATGGTGTATGAGTGAATGGTGTGCGAATGTGCCCTGTGATGGGCTGGCCCCCCATCCTGGGTTGTTGCCCACATCATGCCCATAGCTTCCAGGATTGCCCATGACCCAGAAGGATAAGTGGTGTAGAAAATGGATGGATGAATGGACATGCAGTGTGTGTGTCTATGAGAACATGTGCATTCATTCTATGCCCTCACCTTGGGGTGGCTTTTCTTCATCAGAACCTAAGTTGAATACAGAATAAACAACAAAAACAAAGACTAGTGACAGTCATTCCTTCCCCTGCTTATCCTCCAGTTTGGAGCACTGACTCAGTATTGCATGTGGTGAGAGAGAAGCAGTGAGCCCGGCGGGGCGGACCTGCATGTATGTGCTTGCCCAGGTTGTTCAGCAGCCCCTCGATCTTTAGCAACTTGGACTCAATTTCTTCCTGTCGACAAAATGCTGAACAGAAAGATAATCATAGTGAGTGGTATGATTCAGGAGACAGGCATGTTCATATCAAGGAATGCCAAAAAGTACTTACTGCCTTTCCCTAGTCGGGGCAGGAAGGAAGACTCTACTACGCGGTCATTGAGAGGCTGTGCAATTCGGTAGTCATTCCATAGGGTCTTGTTCTCAAGATCCATCAACGTGTGTTCTAGTTTTCGGATCTGATTGGAGGTAAAAAAATGGGTTTGCATTAGCTTTTCCTTTTATTTCATTTTAAAAAATTCACTCTGAAATAAACAGAAGAGCCTGCTCTACTCCGGCTCACACCTGCACCAATTGCTTTTTCTTTTTGTGTGAATGGTGCATCAAGCACTGCTATGCTTACACACTGCATTTAACTGTATACAAGCGTCAACACAGAAAACACTTCACTGCAAAGAACAATAGTTTTGTTGATATGTTCAAAATGAATCAATTTCTATATCTCCAAACTATTGAGAGAATAATGAGTGGCTTCAGATTGTCCAAGGTGTGGGACATACCTGATTGTGTGAGAGCATGATGGGTGTGTCAAACACCGTCCACAGGATGCTCTCATAGCATGGGGGTGTGGTCAAGGAGCCATGATACCTGAAGTATTGGGACAGGTTCTCCGGCAACATGGAACGCACATTAAGCGTGGAAATATTCATGGCCTGCCCTGAGCAAAGTCAAAGGTCAACATGAATCAAAATGGGAGTCCGCCGAATTAGAGAGTAGGATAATATACTAACATGTATGATGTGTGTGTGGCTGTAGGAGTATTGGCATTGCTTACCAGCATATTTAACTTTAGCCAAGTTGGAGATGAAATCACTGTAGTAAGTATTTTCAAAATGCCCATCCTGTAGACAGAACAGAAATTCCAGATATTACATTTTAGATATATTTAAATATCTAATTCAAATTTCTTTTAGGTTGTAAAATCACATACACTTTTAAATAAATTATACCTAACTGCATTAAAGAACATTGTTATTTACAATCTTTTAAGCTCTCTCTGTCCAACTTGTGGCACAGCATCTCAAAATTAGGTTGCATATTGTAACTTTAATGAGACTCAATTTAAATGCAGGTTGACTAGCTAATTCTGTGAAAAAAGATTCTGAAACCACAAAGCTTTCACAGAGGTCCATTTAATGCTACCCCAAAAGCAGGTATAAAGCCTGTAATGACCTTCAGGTCTCCGCTGGTACAGCCTGCAAGAGGCAGTTAATGACCCAGGTGAGTGATTAACAGGGCAGATCTGATTTGTATATGGGACAGGGCTGACAGATCAATCTGCTCTGTTTAAAGCACAGTTTGCCAAGGATCATCCATGCATGCCATAAAAAGCTGCTCTAGCTTATCTGAGCCTGGCTTCTCAAAGTTTGATGCTGTTTCTACACCCTTATTTATTGGGTGGTGTTTGCTTTTTCACTGAGTTGGAGTCAAATATGGAGAACCTAAATATTTACATTTGAAAAAAATTCTAAATAGTGTAGCGCCGGTGGGGTTTTCATGTACCATCATGCCCCGCGGGTAATTGTAAATAGGCCCATGTATGTTCTAATGTTCTAGTTATGGTTATAACTGCATTTCCTATTGTTGTGCATGTGTTTGCCTGTGTCTTTTGTGCACTGTACGATTCTCACGTGTCCTTAGCTGTGCATAAATCTACCTTGTTACAGTCCTGTTAAGGATCACAATAAAGAGTGTTCTGTTCCAGCAAGCAAGTCTCCTTGTCCTTCACTGCTTGTGACGCCTCGGTCAGCCTGGCACTACAATATATAAGGTCACTCACCGGTCATAGGTGACCTGACACTGCATTCCAGTAGATTTACATTACTATTGCTTTAGATATTATAAATTCATTTGATTACTATTACAGTATCTATTAATTAAACTCAAAATATGAAATTAATAAAATAATTAATCCTTCAACTTGAAGAATGTGAGAAGTGTGCAGCATTTGCTCCATATCTCTGTCATTTTTGTTTTATGTTTTCAGATTTTTATTTGTTCTCTTTTTTGTCTTGTTTCTCTCCAAAATTCAAAGTTTTTGCATCATGTGGTTTAGTCTATCACGAGAGTCAGGCTTTGTGACACGTGGTGAAAAATCCTACCTCATAGAAAAATGCTAGTACAGCGAGCCCGTCTGATTTGTCCACAGCCTCCTGAAAGCTACTGTACTTCTCAGAGTTGTAATGGACAATGTGTAGCTGCAAGGATGAAGGTCAACATCAGGGCACAGAGGTCAAGGAGTACAGGATGGTTCTATTGCACTTTTATACTTCAAATAATAGTGAATGACAAAATTATTTCTGTTGCTGATACTGTCTCCCGTAATTAGAAAATACATATCTTAATGTTGCGTTTTGCAGAAAATGTTGTATTAATATATTATTGGAAATTAAATACTATTTAGTCAAATTCGGTCATATTGATATTTGAAGTGATTAACCACATGCACATAGCCTGAAACTGATGCTTCAACAGGGGCAGTACTACAGCAGCACCAGTCAGACCCCCCAAGAGTGCTAAAGGTGCATTAACATAGCCTAGCTCAGCTAGTATTTCATTAAAGTATGTTGGACAAGCTACTGGCATTAGCATACAGAACATCTGCCTCATCAGTGTGGCAGTGTGCTTCACCTCAGCCATGTAGCGAATGCCATCCAGTGTGTGCTCTGCTCCACTAGCCTCCAGGTCCCAGCCCCCCCAGTGCAGGTGCATCTGAACGGCTGTATAGGTGTCTGGCAGTCCCTCGGTGATCTTCATTGTTGGGGGAAGATCAATTTGTACTGGGTCACATAAGGAAAAAGAGCATAGAGCAGTACAGGAACATGTAATCCAGCGTAATTGATTCACATTAATTAAAACTGGGAAAATTAATAAGAAACTGGCACTGGCTCTTTATGCTGTATATATGTGAATATATATGAAAATGAGGAAAGAACTGCTTTGGAAAAATTATGTATAGTTGCATGGCAGGAAAAATGCATGTCTGGATGATGCAGGGAAATCTAGGAATGCTGTAAATACAATCCAAGACTCCCATGAAGCCAAATCACAATCCCCTGTCTTACAACTCAAAGGAAAGAAAAGCAGCTGGAGGATAAATAGACTTAGATAAAAGCCAGATAGACCAACGAGGTTTGGGAGGCCAGCATACAGAGAGAGGGCCTCCAGCATTCTAATGCACAGCTAAAGCCCCAGAAGACATTATGGTTAACCACAGACGTGTTCGAGATATATACATATATATTTTAAGCTTTTTAAGTTTAAATATTAAATTCACTACTTTGGTCACCGATTGAAGAATTTTAAGCTGTATGTGTCCTGAACCACAATGAAGGTAAAAGTTGACAGCAAACACTGCTGAGCTTGGAAAAAACACGGAAACATAAAAACCACAACAGAGATGACATTCCTTCTAAGGAATTCAAGAAAATCAACTCTGCCGATCAGGAACCAAATAAAGCTATGAAAGCCAGGGCGACCATGTCCATCCATCCATCCATTTTCCAAACCGCTTATCCTATTGGGTCGCGGGGGGTCCGGAGCCTATCCCGGAAGCAATGGGCACGAGGCAGGGAACAACCCAGGATGGGGGGCCAGCCCATCGCAGGGCACACTCACACACCAGTCACTCACACATGCACACCTATGGGCAATTTAGCAACTCCAATTAGCCTCAGCATGTTTTTGGACTGTGGGGGGAAACCGGAGTACCCGGAGGAAACCCCACGACGACATGGGGAGAACATGCAAACTCCACACACATGTGACCCAGGCGGAGACTCGAACCCGGGTCCCAGAGGTGTGAGGCAACAGTGCTAACCACTGCACCACCATGCCGCCCCCTCTGATTAATCATTTGTATCAAAACAGACACCATACCAAGGGGTGATAAAGGCAGTACCTGAGTGGCCATTGTTTGTCATGAGGAATTGCCCCCTCTGCTGGTTATAGCCAGTGAGCTCCAGCTGAATTAAGTGTGGATTGTGCCGCACATTCCGGCGCTGAATATCAATTGGAGACTGACTTCGCCCCCCACATGCTGGATATTTCTCTGCCCAGTGCATCTGGTCAAGGCCTCCATCTAAATATCCCAGCATTGGATAAGGAGAAAGAGAGAAAATAAGCAGGGAACAAAAAGAGGACATTCAGAGTCACATTCATTATCCATCCCACTTTTAAACTAGGGTGTAGCTGTAAACAGAAATCTTAGTCAGTTTCATTTTTCATCTGACTTGGCTTTCATGTCAACCCACACTGAACATCCCAATATCAGCTTTAAAAAAACAAGTTAGTTTTCTAAAGCTACACCATGTAACTTCGATGCTGTACAGTGTCATTCCTCATTTAATGTGTCAATGAAAAATACAGAATTAATTTGCAATACTGAAAATACCATCAATTTCATCATCACCAAATAATATAAAAATTTAAACGCACATGCACACACACACACACACACACACACACACACACACACACACACACACACTGAGTCAACATATTAGTAATTTTCAATAAGTAAATGCAGTTTAAATCAATATTATAAATACACCAGTAGTATTTATGAAGCAGTACAAAAAAGATTTCTGTTAAATTGTATTAAGGTTATTGTATTTAAGCTAATACAGTATAACAAAAACAAATTCCAGCTACAAAATACCAAAGCTTGCAATCATATTAAAGCACATACAACACAAAAAAGCACAAAACATAATAAAGAATAGCGTGCGATGGGTTTTCAGTTAAGCATAGATTTACATATTAGATACTACATATTAAATATTACGTTTCACTTCGTTGGTCATCAAATTGTGAATTTTTGCTTCTTGATAATCTTCGATATTACCAAATAAATAAACACGTGCAAAATGAGAGAAAAAAAGGTATTCTCGTACCATGGTATGTCCAGTGTATTCCAGCGAAAGCGAAGCTGACCATGAGAAAATGTATGCAAACCCGGAATTGTCCCATCTCGTTGAACTTTCCAACAAACTCTGCAGAAGGCATGATTCGAGCAAGAAAAGACAGTCGGTAGGAGTCTACTTCCTGAGCTTTTACGAAAACGGCTTACGTACGAATTGCCGAGGGCAGTTGTGCAAACTTGCTGTCAGAAAATGAATGAAGCAACTTGCGCGATGCACATATTCAGGGGGGAGGAGTGACCGTACTCGGGGGCGACTGGAAGCCCCCGGTAAAATTTGCGAACTTGGGGCTGGACGAAGGGGTTCTCTGTGTAAAGTGTTGCGAAAGGTGAACTCTGTACAATTTTCCTGCGGAGAAGAAGGATTTGTCCCCTAGGATTTGATGCCCGTCTGCCCCCCCTCACCCCCCCCATGTCGTGTTTTTTTCCCAAGTTTCCCAAGACTTTCCGTGAGCACTGTATGTTTATAAAAGAGTCCTGCATTATGTGCACCATTCCAATTGCTTTCAGTATAAATTAAGCTGCTCAGGTAATTTTTGGGGAGAGGGGTCTGTGAGCATTTTTTTAGCCCCTTATGTTCCTGGGTAGTTCTATATTCTAATTATGGAACTGATGCACATGATTGTTCATTATCAGCTTTTGATCTCATTTGTCCAATCCCTTAACATACCATAAACCAATACCATGCAACCAATGTTGTTGCATTGCCTTTTTAAGGTATTTTATCCATCCATCCATCCATATTCCAAACTGCTTATCCTACTGGGCCGCGGGGGGTCCGGAGCCTATCCCGGAAGCAATGGGCATGAGGGAACAACCCAGAACAGGGGGCCAGCCCATCACAGGGCACACTCATACACCATTCACTCACACAATATTCACTCATACACCATTCACTCACACAAGCACTCCTACGGGCAATTTAGCAACTCCAATTAGCCTCAGCATGTTTTTGGACTGTGGGGGGAAACCGGAGTACCCGGAGGAAACCCCATGACGACATGGGGAGAACATGCAAACTCCACATACATGTAACCCAGGCGGAGACTCGAACCTGGGTCCCAGAAGTGTGAAGCAACAGTGCTAACCACTGCACCACCATGCACCACCATGCCCCCCCTTAAGGTATTTTAGTTGCATGAAAAAAATGTAGGCAATGTTACACCCCCATTCAGAAGGCATGTGACAGCAAGTATTTCTGTTGTTCCAAAAACACATAGTGTTCTACTTAAAGGCATAAACCACTAAAATCACTAATTGTGATTACTGTTTTAGAACATCTTTTTAGACGTATGTTCTACTGTTGTTGTATTTGATGTTGAAGTGTTTGTATTACCAAATTTAAATGTAAAATTTACCATTTTATTTAGCTGGAATCTTATGGAATATTACTGTACTTTGTCAAGGTGGAGTATAGAACACAAACAGCTCTTGGTTCATATAAGGTAAATACATTTGTGTGTGAAATGCCTGGGGTAAGTGCAGCTTGATTAATTCAATTTGTGTATATATGTGAAATGCTTATGATCAGTTCACTTCCTGAAGTCTGTCACTTGTTTTTTCAATATGCGTGAGTCAGCCTTTCACAGTAAGCATGTTTTGTCTTGTTATTTGTAAAGAACGGGATTTGGTATAGTGGGAATGTTGCTAGTGGGGGAAAGCTATTTTAATGGCACCATAACAAAGAATGCCATGCACACCAGCAGAGTTAAAATAATCGTTATATACAGAAACTACTTGTTTACTTTAGTTAATGTATTACAAAACTAACATTATTAACACACATCCATAATGTACCATAGCCACCCACAAATCATGCCGATTAATAACAACAGAAAACACACATAACCCATGAACTAATTCAAACCAAACACATATAGTTAAGAATGTATGATTACAGGGCAGAATATTTTTTTATGCGGGCTCGTAAATTGTCAGTGTGAGATCATAATCATCCTGTAGCATCTTTTTTGGGGAAATTGGGCTTTTTTAAACGACAATATTAAGACTTTATTGGAGCGTTTTGCTTGATGTGTGCACTGGTTACTACCACTGGCAATAATGCTGGTTTAATATTAAAATTGCAAAGAAAAATAACTAACAATAAAATCATGCTTGAAGAATTGGGACATGACATTCCCCTGTACCAAATACCCACTGGTCCCCAGGTAATGGGTAGTTTCCTGTGTATCTAATTGTACAACACATCAGCACCTACAGAATCATTTACAGGTTACAGATTAACAAAAGGGCAATGTCACATCCCGGTTGTGCCGCTCCTCTTATGTGCCATGCCACCTCATTAACCACCTGTGGAATCCCCGTGTTACCATCTGTATCTAAACTTGTTTAATTGAGTCTGTGTATTTAAGTGTTTCCCAGTTAGTGTTTTCTCCAGTCTTGTCATTAACGCCTTAAACATTGCTAGTGCTTCCTTTGTACCTGATCGTGTGTACCCCTAATGCCTTTATTGGTACACGCTTGGCCCGTAAAGGTGGCAGGTCTCCAGAGGATGCCGTACCTCGAATAAAGGAGGTGTCCGTGGCTCCAGTCCCCGTGGTTTCTGCCCCAGTCCCCGCTCCAGTTCCTGTTCCAGGCATTCCTCCAAGAGTGCCTCCAAAGCTCACAGTGCTGTCACTTCCCTCACTTTCCGGCAGTCACATCTCCCTTTGGCGTCTGCCCGAGGCTCAACTTCCAGCCACACCCGCATCTGAGGTGCAACCTCTGGTTCCTGCTCTGGCCCCCGTGGTTCCTGCTTTGGTTCTTGTCCCAGCTCCCCTGCCCCCGGACCCTGTCTCAGCTCCCCTGCCTCCGGACCCTCTCCCCAAGAGACCCAGCTGAGTCCCAGAGGACTTAGCCCACCTAACTGCCTTCCCTCCCACATCATCAAGGAAGGAGTAGGAGTGGGATTCTCTGGGGCTTTCACTGAGATCTTCCCTGGGGACCCGTCCAGAAAGACATCCCGGCACTGACTTCAACAGGGAAGTCGTCTCTCCATATCACGGAGATGGAGGGGTCACCCACGCCGGGTGAGGGTCCCACCCGTTCTGCCCCCACGGTCACCAGTAGTCCTTCCTGCGACAGCTCGTCACTCGCCAGTGGTCCCTCCTGCGATGGCTCGTCACTTGCCTGCACCTCCGCCCGCTGTTGCTGTGCATTTGCCTGCTGCAGCTCCGGCTCCCTTCTCATGTCCTCCAGCGGTCCCTCCTGCTCCCTCCTTGCCTCCTCCAGCACCAGCTTGTTAGGACCACGCCAGGGAGGAGAACAGAGGGTTAGGCTGATATGATGAGCAGAGCGGGACAATCTATTTATTTTATTTTATTTGACTTTTGTAAGTTTGATTATAAGATTTTATATCATATTAACTAATAACAAAAAAACCCCAAAAAATAAATAAGCATGATAATGAACATAGTAAACACTTTAACACTGTTCATAGGAAGCACAATGTGTGCCGTTTATTCGAAATAACACATTCAGAAACACTGGAATAAACAAATTGGAGTAAACAAAAATAATGACAAGAGGAACCCTTATCAGAGGATTTATAACAAAATCCTCTACTACCACATATACAGACAATTCTATCTTCCTCTTGCTTGCCCTCCTCTCATTCTTTCTTGCTTCATTTTCACTACACCAAGTAACTGGTGACCATTCTTATATATGATGTAGGTTTGATTGAATGATGAACAAACTAGCTGTGATTGTTCGGCACATGCGGGTTAAACTTAACACTCATATCATTATCGTTAATAATATAATTTTATTATATACTTTATAAAACAATGGATTTCAAACAACCAGTTTGATTTGTTGCATTTATGCCACATCAGCTGTTTGAGGGATGTTTGCTTGCCCTCCAGCAGTTTCAAGGAAGATATTTTTGAATGTAGTTCACAAGAACATGGGTTCCCACAATAAACAGGATACAGTTACCCAAGTGCTGGATCAAAAACATAACCCCACAGTTGGGTCAGAACAGTAACCCAGAGGTTGGGTCAGGATTTGGTACTTGGAATAAAAAATGTAAGTTACGAAGGCAACAGAGATTCTTTGTGAGAGCAACAACTTCACAAGAATCCAGTATCTCAAACATGCATCATACATGATCCCCTTCAAGCTGGCAAAAGCTTAAAAGCTGCTGTCAAATGATGAGATGTATGATAGAGATTGCAAAAGTGTTTGGAGAAACACTTTGGAGTAAACTTTAAGTCCGTGTCTCCCTCTCTCCATACAGTGACATGCAGAATCTTCACTGTTGTACAGTCTAATCATAGGTATTGAGATGGCAGTACATTTGGTGATGTTTGCTCCATGTTGACCTGGCACATTCACTGTAGCTCTGTGGCAAATGGTGTGCCTCTCTATCCTCCTGAAGTTGAATCCAACTTCATCAACATAAACAGCTGTGGTGAGTCCCTGCCTTCAAGTTCCATTATTCTCTGAAAAGAAACAAAGACGACAACAGACCAATTTATGCAAGGCACCATCACATAGAAATACAATTATAGTACATACTGATACCTCAGTATGCTTCCTTCACTCGCTTAGTGTTTCTTTCAAATTGTCCCTTGTACAGCTGTTTCATTATGAGTTGATGCTTATGCAGCATATGATCAATTGTAGAAATGCTCAAACTTTGTATGGTGGGAAATATGTCATTATCTTCAATGATGTGTGACTGTATTTCCCATAGATGAATGGCATACTGTGCAATCACCAAAAGAACAATAGACCTTTCATATTCTTCAGTGAAGAGATTTCCTCTGCCACCCGTTGGAGGTCTTTGCTCCACTCTATAGATAGATACATAGACAACATTCATACTATATAGTAGTTGCTTTCATGATGGACAAAACATTGACAAAAGCAATCAATTTCTGTTAGTTCTTCTCAGTAGATTCACAACAGAGATATTATATTGCAGCATTTGTCATTGTTTGTGATAGTGGAAGAGGAATATTAGCACATTCTTATTAAAGCTTATTCTTATTAACATGTATCTTATTGTTGCTGTAGTTTGTTGTAGTGTAATGTTGTCTGATAGTGGTTTAGTTTATTAGATAGTTAGCTAGCTAGCTAACATTACTGTCAGCTAGCAAACTCACTATAACAGGATTTAACATTTGACAGTTTGCTAACATTGATATCAGTGCTCAGTATAGTCACCTAGGAGGACAGAAAATGTGTTAGACTTCACATAAAGTAGTCATGCACAGCCAAAAACACAATGCAGTGATTTTTGGATCCCAGATCAAAGATTGCTACCAGCAATTTGATTACAGCTGCTGTTACAGCCTGGCTTTGGGACCGGCGTCTTCATATCAACAAATAATGCTACACCTTTCCTGCTCATTTCACACCAACACAGGGCAGGTAGCAGCAAAGTTCCTGCTGCTGAAATTCTAAGCAATCTGAATACTAGTGCACCATCCCAATCAAAACTAAAAGTCTTTTCTAACCAAATGCTTAGTCCGACATTTCCTGCATCTAAGGAGAGCTGTAGTTGAAATACTCAGTGAAACCAGATTTGCTTCTGCTTCCCCTGTCATCAGTTTGCTGGCGTGACTGACAGAGATGTGGTCTTCACAAAGACAGGATAGAATACTTGGAAAGCTCCAGTAGAAATGGAAAAGGGATTCCAAAAGCATGCTTCCAGTGACTGCCATTGAAATGTAACAAAGAAATGGATAGGAAACTTTTGAAACCATATCATGTTTATTAGGAGAAACACAGGTCTAAAAAGCATGTATTTTACATTACAGTGTATTTAAATTGCTAACTCTTTACACAGTTGCCATGACATCAGTGTTTTTGGGTTAAACTGTGAATCATTTCTCATTGCTTTCATACAAAGTGCATTGAATGACTAAATGCTTCAAAATTAATGCAATCCTTGCTCATGCAAAATCCTCCACCATCAAAACCTTTCATTTTTTAGAGGCCATTTTGCACATGCTTATATACAGGTCCCAAAACTGTTACAGGTTTTTTCAATTGCTAAGATATGTTTGGTAGCACTGAAATCACTTTCTCACAACTCTTTACATAGTTTATAATGTCTCTCCTCCAAAATACACCACAGCCAACAAAAGAGTTAATCCATGCTTCCATAGACTCATACCTCCAAAACATTAGCACCTAATAAAAATTTTCTAGAACACTATATCACACACAAAAGAATGGCCTGCAAAACACTAACAGAAACATTACATAAAATATGATCATCAGTAAAAGATCATCTGTAAAGAAACTTTGATGTTATTTGACCTAAACATTGCATTACAAACGAGAATACTTCTTCACCCTATAAAATGTCCAGGAATGAACAAACTGTGTTGCAGTATATTTCAATGGCCTTTATTCCTTACAGTAGTGTAACTACAAAATAACCTGTACAGTAATTAGAGTTGCCAAACTGCCCATAGGTGTGCATGTGTGAGTGAGTAGTGTAGGCACCCCTTTTTGGGTTGTTCCCTGCCTTGCACCCTCAACCTCCAGGATAGTCTTCAGACCCCCTGCAACCCTGAATAGGATGAGCGGTTTCAGTGGATGGATGGATGGATGGATGGATGGATGGATGGATGGATGGATGGATGGATGGATGGAATTAGTGCCACCAAAACAGTACAATCAGAATCATTTTTACTAAGAGAATCGAAACGTCAGTGTTAGTACACTCCTACACTCCAGAATACTGAATTGGTTCCCACTTTCTCATTGTTACTGACTGATCATTTTTTATGGCCAAACTGATACACATTCATGTCAAAGACACCAGTTTCAACACTGCAAGGCTCTACATTGCAGAATGTGAAGTTCACTATCAAGAGGAAGCCCTTGCAGACACATGTAACTTCTGCAGATCTCAAGACAGTATAATAGCAAACAAAAAAGTGACCCAGTACTGTATAACACAAAAACAGCCATATGACAATAAAGGAACAACAAAATCATATACTGTACCACAACAATGCCATATTAATACAATTTATGGAATATAGTTTTAACTCATTTTGAAAGCTTGGCTAACTTGTTTTGCATGTGGTGGCTAACACAATAATCACTTGGATACAGTATATAGTTTTGAGTATAAAATTATTACAATGGGAAGCTACATAATCTTGTTTGACCATCAAAACTAAAGCAACTGGAAATTGTGCCAAATTATGACAATTATGCAAAACCATTTGCATCAATATACTAAAACATTTGGAAATTTGTGTGAAAAAAATGAAAAAGGATGCTCTACTGTGCAGAAGTGACATGATGGTGTTGGGATTATATGTGTTGTTTTGCAAATGCTGAGTTTCATTTGAGAGCTGCTTGAAAGCAATTGAGAAAAGCTGCAAAACAACTTGTGTAATCCCCACACCATCATGTAACTTCTGCAAAGTAGAACATTTCTAATTGCTTCACACGCATTTCTAAATGTTTTAGTAGATGCATGTAAATGGTTTTGTGCATTTGTCATCATTTGGCACAATTTTCAGTTGCTTTGGTCTTTATGTCAAAATAAATTGTGTAGTTTCCCATTGTAGTGATTTTACACTCAATACTTTATGCGTAAGTGATCATAGTGTTAGCCACCACATGCCAAACACCAAAATTTCAAAAATATATTCCATAAATTTCAGTGATACATCATTGTTGTGTTTTTGGTTACCACAGTACTTTTTTTTTTATTTTGTTATTCTTATATTAACATTTTTGCTGCTTTTTTGTTATTCAGTGCTGTGTGACTTTTTTGTTATTGTACTGTGCCTGAAGATTTACAGTATATAAGTTACATGTGCATGTGAGTGCTTTCTCTTGACTGTGAATTTTACATACTGTAATACATAGCTCAGCAAAAATTTTAACTGGTGTCTTTGACATGAGTAAGTATGAAGTTGCTAAAGAAGAATGATTGGCCAGTGACAATGACAAAGTGAGAATCGACTATCATTCAGAATTGTGGAGCTCAGAAGCTTACTTACGCTGACATTTTGGAAATATGTTTCAACATTTTGACTCGCATGCCTAAAATGATGTCCATTGCGCAATTTTGGTAGCGCTTACTAATTCACCAGTGGAATTATTTTCTTTTGAGACAAGTTAATTGTTTTCAGTGAGTTACAGTACAGTCTTTTGCAGCTAAACCATAGTGTTGTACTATATGCATAAACTGTTTAGAGAAATGCTCTTACAAGTCCTGAGAATTGTAAGTATGTTTCATGAAATGTGCCAAAGCAATCGCTCAATGGTTGATGGGTGCCCACAATGTAACACTCCCCTGGTCATGGGAGACTTCAGTGCAACCACTGGCACTGACAGTGCTGGCCGGGGTGCAAGTGGCTTCATGTTCCTTGACTTTGCGAAAAGGCAGGGGCTGCCGGTTGCTGGATCCTGGTTCCAGCGCTTTCAGCCGCAACTAAACTGGATTTAGTACTCCAATACTGGTGGTGCAGCAAAGGAGATCAATCACATCCTCATGGGCAGATCCTGGAGGCTTCTGCAGAACTGCAGGGTCTACAGGAGACCTTTTGTGACAAGACCCTGAAGGTTGCTGAAGGTTATGTTGGTGTTGCCACTATTCCCAGAAGGAGGTGTTTTATCTCGCAGGGCACTATGATTATTATCAAGAGAAGTCACAATGCATGACTTAGTGGCAACTCTAGGCTACCAGGAACTGAGGAGGATGGCTGTGAGGCCTCTGAGAGCAGATAAGGAGGCATTTCTTAGAGGAATCTTTGAGCAGGTGACACACCATCTGTGGTCTAGTGACCCACATTCTGCTTACAGGGGAATCAAAGCATTACACATATCAGAATCTGTCCCTCAGAGAGTTGCAGTCAGGGAAAATGATGGAATGGTCCTTACAGATGACACTGCAGTTGTGACCTGCTGGATTAGCTACTTTGAGCAGCTGCTTAAAGCTGATATTCTGGCTAAGATGTTGGACATCTATTGGCTCATAGTTCTTGAAGTTGTGAATCACCTAATCTCACCAAGACTGTATGGATAAACCAGCTGGGGGTAGGGAAGGCCACAGGGATCTGTGGTATCCATGGTGAACTTTTTCCAGGCTGGTGGTAAGGCTGTCCTCCTGGCACTACAGGAAATTGTTGCATTCATTTTGGAGACAGGCTTTTATTCCAACTGACTGGAAAAGAGTCACTTGTTGTCCCTATCTGGAAAGGGAAGGGTGATCGCCTAGACTGCGGTAACTACAGGGGGATAACACTGCTCCCAGTGCCAGGTAGGGTCCTTGCAAGGGTCATCCTCAACAGGATCTGTGATCATTTGCTCACCTACCAGCAACTGGAGCAGTCTGGTTTTACACCTAAAAAGTCTACCGTCAACTGTTTCCTGCCACTGAGGGTTCTGATTGAGAGCAAACACAAATATCGGTAGAAATTCTTTGCAGCCTTTGTAGATTTTTATAAAACTTTTGACGCAGTTGATCAAGGTGCCCTGTAGGACATCCTGATACTTTGTGGGATCTCCCCAAAGTTGCTGGACATATGCTGTACACTGGTACTGTGAGTACTGTGCAGAGTGGAGGGAGAACCTCTGTGTTCTTCCCAGTTGATTCTGGGGTTCGCCAATGCTGTGTTCTTACTCCTACTCTTTTCAATGCTTGCTTGGACTGGGTGTTAGGCAGGATCATGGGGTTCAGCGGCTGTGGGGCATCTGTTGGTGAAGAACGATTCATGGATCTTGAGTTTGCCGATGATGCAGTGAACTTTGAGTTAATGGAGGCCCTGATTGGGGTTCTCAAGAGACTGAGCAAGGAGTCTGAGTGTCTGGGCTTCTGAATGTCCTGGAAAATCCTGGCCTTTAATGACTTCTTGGGCACAGCCATCAGTAGTGTGTCTGTTTGCGAAGGGAATGTTGACCTCATCAAGAGGTTTGCAGAGGGATTGGGAGAGCATGTGGGGTCATGAGGTTGCTGGATATCTTTGCATGAGTCTTTACAGTCGTGGTGCTCCCTGTCTTGCTGTATGGCTGTGAGACACGGACGCTATCGATTGACCTTATATGAAGACTGGACTACTATGGTACTTTGTCTATTCGGAGAATCCTTGGGTGCCACTAGTTTTGTGTTGAACCAGTGGTTGCTACATTGTGAGGGAGCATCAGTTATGGCACTACGGCCATGTGGCGCGATTCCCTGAGGGTGATCCAGCTTACAGGATCCTGATTGCTGAGGAAACGACCAGCTGGACCAGTCCAAGAGGATGCCAATGTAACACTTGGCTGCAGCAGGTGGATGGCCATTTACAGGGTAGGACTATAGTGCATGTCTGCCTGGGGGTTAGCCAGCTAGGATCCCATGGTGTTTCATCATTTGAATCGACCTGAATCAGGAAAAACTGTAAAACAGCAAAATACAAGAATAACAAAATAGCAACAAAATTATGTACTGTGGGATCTAAAAATACAACAATGCTGTATCACTGCATCTGTTCTGCATGTGGTGGCTTACACAGTAATCACAGTAATACATAGTTTTGGTGTATTACAATGGAATCTCCATTATCCATTTTGACCAACAAGACTAAAGCAGCTGAAAAAATATGCCAAATGATGGCAATTGTACATGTCCATTTGCATTCATGTGCTAAAATATTTGGACATTTGTGTGAAACAATGAGACATTATGTTATGCTGTGCAGAAGTGACATTATGTTGTGGTGTGTACACTTGTTGTTTTGTAAATGTTAATTGTTATTTGAGAAATGCGGCAAAGCATTTGAAAAAAACAGTAGTAATAATAATAATAATAATACATAGAAGAAGAAGAAGAATGAGAGCATAATGTAGAGTTCATAAATAGTTCAAGCATAAAATATGAAAATGTCCATATGGAGCTTATGTAATTTTGATGCTCTATGAGTGAGCTATAATTGACATTTTTTTGCTTACAGTATGATAGTCAATTAATGAAATAATCTTGAATAACTGCAAAAACATAAATTAATATTTTTTTACTAATGTAATTGGTCTGTAATGGTTAAATGCAGCATGTGAATGACAACACTAGCTAACTAATACAGTGATGCTGACACATAACGGCAGGAGAAGGATGACCCAATGGCAGCGAAACCCCTAGCAGTGCAATTTATTGTGGAGAAACAGGAAGGAAGGCAACACAGAAAGAGAACAATGACCAGACAGGGAGCACAGCACTAGGAGACACTTTTATACATTATTAACAGAGGAGTGAACACGAGGCAGCTGTGGCTGGTTAACAAGAGGGCAGGAACAAGAGGTGACACTAACGAGCTTTGGACACAGCTGATCAGCAGCTACGTCCAAGGGAAACGCTGGGAACAGACAAGCAGGATAGAGCTGGATGTGGTGGATGGTATCTTGTCTTTTATTTTCTCTATTTCTGGCTATAGTCCTAACCAATGTATAACTTATATGTTAAATTTGAACAACATGAAAATCACCATCCACAATGCACATTTTTCAAACCTCTATCACTTTTTCCAATTGCTTGGATACATAAGGTTCATTTATTCATTCAGCTGAAATCACCAGTTCAAAAGAACACAACTTAATATGAAGTATTACCTTTTCAAAATCCAATTCAAACAGACGACTATCTGTTAATTTCACTACAGTGATTTATCTACAGCGAGTTATTTATCGTTGGATTGCCACCTTATCATGGTGGAGGGGTTTTCGTGTCTCAGTGACCCTGGGGGCTATATTTTTGGAGGCAATAGCCCCTGGTAGGGTCTCCCAAGGCAAAAATGTCCCAGGTGAGGGGCCAAACAAAGAGCAATCAGAAAAACCTCTGATGAGAAAGAATACTACCAAGGTCTCGTTTCCCTTGCCCAGACTAGGGTCACCAGGGCTCCACCCTGGAGCAAGGTCTGGGGAGGGGGCCCGTTGGCGAGCACCTGGTGGCCGGACCTTAGCCCGTGTGGCCCAGCCCAAAAGAGATACGCGGGACTGCCCTCAGGGGGCCCACCACCCGCAAGGGTAATGTCAGGGGTTCAGTGCACTGTGTATTGGGTGGTGGCCAAGGGAGGCCCTGGCAAACCGATCTCCAGCTGACAAAACTGACTTTCGGGACATGGAATGTCACCTTTCCGGTGGGGAAGGAGCCTGAGCTTGTGCGTGAGGTTGAGAGATACCAACTAGATATAGTCGGGCTCATTTCAATTTCAATGGATAGCGTGGGTTCTGGAATCAATCTCCTGGAAAGGGGCTGAATGCTCTTTTCTTCTGTAGTTGCGGCGGGTGAGCGACGTTGGGCTTGGGCGGGGCTACTGGTGATCCCACAGCTTAGTGCATTAACAATGGAGTTTACCCCGGTGAACAAGAGGGCTCTCTCCCTGTGCCATTGGGTCGGGGAGAGGTCTCTGATTGTCATCTGCACTTATGCGCCGAATGACCGTTCACAAATACCCGGCCTTCTTGGACTCTCTGAGTGTCGTGCTGGTTAGCGCACCACGAGGGGATTCCATTGGTTTGCTGGGGGACTTCAATGCTCACGTGGGTAACGACAGTGTGACCTAGATGGGGGGTGACTGGGAGGAATGGACTCCCTAATCTGAACTCAAGTAGTGTTCTGTTATTAGACTTCTGTGCAATGCATGGTTTGTCCATAACGAACACCATGTTCAAGCATAAGGGTGTTCATAAATAAATATGGTACAAACATGCCCGGGGCTACAGGTCGATGATCGAGTTCATAATCGCATCATCTGATCTGCGGCCTTCTGTCTTGGGCACTCGAGTGAAGAGAGGGGCAGAACTGTCAATTGATCACCACCTGGTGGTAAGTTGACTCAGGTGGCAGGGGAGGAAGCTGGTCCCTCGTACCCGATGGTGGCCACCAGAGGTGAAAGGGGCTGTCAAGTTAAAGAAGGAGGCTTACCGGGAATTATTAGCTCAGGGGTCTCTGGAGGCAGCTGACGGGTCCCAGTAAGCCAGGCAGAACGCAGCTCGGGCGGTTGCGGAAGCAAAAACCTGGGCGTGAGAGGAGTTTGGTGTGGCCATGGAAAGTGACTTTCGGTCAACCTCAAAAAGATTCTGACAAACCATACGGAACATCAGAAGGGGGAAGCAGCTCTTGGTTTATAGTGGGGAAGGGGTGCTGTTGACCTCACCTGGGGACATCACTTGGAGGTGGAAGGAATACTTTGAGGACCTCCTCAACCCTGCCTCAGATACATCTACGCGCACTGCCTTTGAGACATCTGAGGGCATGGAGTCCGAGGGGTATGGAGTGGATTCACTGGGGATGAGGTGGCCAGGGTAGTTAAAGAGATACGTCGTGGCCGGGTCCCAGGGGTTGACAAGATTTGCCCGGAGTACCTAAAGGCTCTGGGGTCTCATTTATCAAGCGTGCGTAAAACAAGCTCTAAACTAGTGCGTATACCAACAGCCGTAAGCACAAGAAAGTTGGGAGTTATCAAACGTGAGTACGCACAGCTGTACGAAATGACTGATGATGAATCGCACTCCTACTAAATTGTTTGCGTGTGCATAGTAATTTAAATTTGCATACAGACACGCCCTCAAATAACCTTATTTGGCAAACAACCTTCCTTATAAAAACCCAATGCCGCCAGGGCACTATAGAACCGTTATCTTGGACCCATTGAAGAGAGGAAAGAAAAAAAACTTCACAGACAACGAAGTGGAAGTGCTGTTAAATGAGGTACAACGTAATAAGACGGTTTTGTTTGCTGCTTTTTCAGGCGGAATGTCAAAGAAAAAAAAAGACTTGGGGTGGGGACAGGTTACTAATGCGATAAATGCCGTCTCACCTGTATGTAGAGCTACTGCAGAAGTGAAGAAAAAGTGGTTTGATTTGAAAGTGTCCTCTAAAAAAAGAATTGCAGCCCACAAAAGAGACCTCGGTGCCACGGGAGGAGGCCAGAGTCTTATTTCAGTGTCACCATTGGATGACAAGATAGCGTCAATTATTGGTGAAACGTCAGTGAGCGGAGTAATCCCCGATGGTGACACTGAAAGTGCAATTCCATCAACTGCAGGAGACGCCGAGCCATCCGAAAATGGTTAGAAGGTTTTCAAATGTTTTGTGTTTTGATATATTATTCATAGATAAATAACACTCACAATGCAAATGATTTGGATTGTTCATGTAACATTTATTTTATAGATCTGCCAGTTTTGCCAGGTCCTGCTCCGCCTGCCACTTCAGCACGTCCGATGCGTCTCGAGGCACGAGTCCTGACTGATGCGGTTCTGAAAACACAGGAGGAATTAGTGAGAGGCATTGCAAGCATAAAAGAAGAACTGCACCAAATCAATGTGAACTTGAGGAACATTTGTGATGCACTAAATGCATCATGCAAGTTCAATAAAAGCTCCAATTGATCTCACCATTTTCTCACAATTACTCCTTATTGTGAAACAGATTTAGAACCGTTCGATTATCCCTGCTCTTAGTTGCACGGCCACAGCATTTGGCATGGGGTCAAAACCTTCTGCCATGTGGCGATCTTCTTGTATTGGCATCTCATCCAGTGGTATACCGTTTTTAATGGCAATATTGTGCAGCACACTGCATGCTTTAACGATATAGCACACCTAAAGCAAATTGATAAATATTGTAGTTATAAAATACAATTAAAACTTAATTTAAATATTTAAAAATTTAAAACCTTGTCGGGTTTGTATTGCAATATGCCTCCTCTGCCTGACAGACACAGCCATCGAGCCTTCAGCAAGCCTATTGCACGTTCTACTGTGCTTCTTGTGCGCTCATGTGCTCGGTTGTAATTCAGCTCCTTTTGGGATACAGGGTTTGCCACTGGGGTCATCAGCCAGGATTTAAGGGCATATCCTCGATCCCCTGCAATGATGTAGATTAACATAAAATACAGTACACTGGATGGTGTTGCGAAGTAATCTAATCGTTACACACTTACCAATAAGCCAGCCTTCTCCAGCAGCGCTTTGCTGAAGACGAAGTCCCACGATGCTGTTCTGCACAATGAAGGAATCGTGTGTCCCTCCCGGCCTGTTCGCAACGACATTTAGCAGGATCAAGTGTGCATCACAGATTACCTGCACGTTAATGGAGTGATAACCTTTTCTATTTACAAATGCAAATTCATCAGCAGTAGGAGCTTTCAGGGCAACATGTGTGCAGTCAACTGCCCCTATTACACTTGGAAATCCTGCGATGTTGTAGAAATCGGTCATAATTTTTGTCCTTTCCGCTGCGGTATTTGGAAACGTAATGTACTGTGATGTAAGTGATATAATTGCATGTAAAACGTGTGGCATAATTCGGCTCACGGTGGGTTGAGAAATACCAGACCTGTCACCAATTTCCCTTTGAAATGTGCCTGTGGCTAAAAAGCCAATAGTAGAAAGAACCTGAGTGTGCACGGGGACTGCACTGGTGTGCTTTGTCGACCTCTCCAAAAGTTGCGAGAACTGCTGACACAAAGCAAGCAAAATTGCCCTTGGCAAACGAAAACGACTAATGAGCCACTCATCACTCTCAGCGAGTAAGTCTGTGCGGTCCCTGAAAACGCGATCTCTGCGCAAAAGTGCTTGTTGCAAATCTTCAAGAAGCGCAAGGTCTGCCATTGTAGTCAATGCATTTCCAAAAACAGTTCTTCAATTGTGTAGGCTATTTTATATTCTTGACTGTTCCAGATAACTCAGAATCACCTGTTGTACTCAAGTATTCAAGTAATCAATTTGTCAACACTGACATTTAATTGGAGAAGTATAAGGGCACTGGGTGTATATGTGATTACAGTTCTCTACCACTAGGGGATTCTGCTTACGCACAGTCAGGAGTTCTTCTAAATGTGCGCACATTTTCACGCACACGTACAAATTAATGAATCGCATTCTATTAGTAGAATTGTGCGTACGCATGATTTACACATAAAACCGTGCGTACGCACGCTTGATAAATGAGACCCCTGGATGTTGTGGGGCTGCCATGGCTGACATGCCTTTTCAACAGACTGTGGAGGCTTCCCGTCTCCTGACCACGACTTCGGCATATGCTTCGGCTTTCGGTGACCTGACTCTACAGCTATTGGCAATGACCCGGACCTGGCTCTCAACTACTCTTTGTGTTTCTCCCAGTAAACTTGGTTGCCTGGATTATGGTGTCCGCGTCTTGGTTGGCAGGACAAATTTGTTATTGATGAAGGTTTTCACCTAGTGGTAGAAGTATGGATAAGTGGGATCCACAGCAACATAGAGATACTGTAACATGGAGCTGGCAGGTGGTCAAGCAAAATGAGGAAGATGAGGTGGCAGGGGACAAGTACAACATCGGAGAAGTGGCCATGGGCACCATTTGAGAGGTGTGGGAGAACATGGTTGAGGACAAGGCCGCAGACTAAGACAACAACACAGCAACAACAAAGAGTATTTATCCCACAGAATCAGAGCCATGGTTGTAGACCATGTCATAAATCATGGTATGACAATGACTGAGGCAGATAGAATGATTCAACCCTCAGAAGGTCAACTATGGCCTTAATCATCAGAACCTTCCTCAATGACAACCATTAAGTCTTCAGCATAAATATAACATTATTGTAGGCTACTCTAATTGCTCTATTTTGAAGATCTAACTCAAAGTGTAAGGCGGAACTACCAGTTATGGGTGTGCCCAAATGCATTTAGCTAATTTGAATGCAAAAAAGACAGACTTTACACCAGGGCAAGGAGGAAAAAGGTTGTCTTAATTTTTCAGAGGCGTGTTTTGGGCATAACATGCAATGAACCAATCAGAATGGCGTGTCACGTCACCTTTAGAAGGTGATCTACTGCGGATTAATGTTACAATGATGTGTTTTCCCGGCAAGCCAGATCGCGTTTAACCTGAGAAACCAGCCATGTCCAGTGTCAGCATCCAGACAACTCTCAAGCTCCAAAGCCTCATTCCGTAAGACCAGGGGCGTCAGAAGCATTTTGAATGTGGGGGGGACACACTGGTATAAAATTTATATTTTATGTTAAATGTGGGGGGGTCCAACAAATTATTATGAAATGGTTTAATGGCGGTGACGCTTCTGCATAAGACTCCATTTAACTGAATTCTGAAAGGGTCAAAGCGTATTGCTTTTTTTGTGGTAAAACAACAACGTGTCGAGAATGTTCACGGCCACGTCTCATTTAAAAAACACCACTCATACAAATGGAAAGCAGGAGCAAATCATTTGCTATTTTGATGACGTGCTCGAATGACATGGAAATGAACAATGCACTAGCAAAATTCTAATAAATATATTAGGAATATTATTGTAAAGGAAAACAAAGTTTTTTTGGTACAACTTTTGATAATGTTAGGGTGGAAAGACGGACTGGCTCTGAACCTAATTTTGTTTGTTGTTTTTCAAGAATTAAACGATTATGACACCACAATTGGAATGGTGAAGAACAGAAAAGCAGGTAAAACACAACATGAATGAAGCATGCAACGACATCACAGCAGTCCAGTGTCAGGCCTGGATTCACCCTGCCAAAAGGTTCTTTCTAAGGTGTCTGGCAAAAGTGGACATTTATTTTGATGTGGATGAGAACCTGTAGCACCATGATGAAACATGTATCACATATTCAGTACTACAACATTTAATACTTGGATTAAACAGGGTAACTATTGATATCTTCTATGTGAATGATCTAAATAAATGTATAAAAGATTCCATAAGTGCAAGGTTTCTTTAAAAATATGAATGCAAAATGCAATGTTTTAAAGGACAGCCTTCATTACAAGGCTGTTAATAGGAAGACAGTCACAAAAACTTTGGCGTTTACTTGAAATAAACAAATTCAGGAACACTGAGCTACCTTTAGAGCAGGGGTCTCCAACTCTGGTCCTGAAGAGCTACCATCCAGAAGGTTTTCTATCCTACCTGGCTTCTGATGAGCCGCAGCTGCTCTCAGGTAAACAAGTGTGTCTCACAGGTGTGGCTCATCAGAAGCCAAGTGGGACAGAAAACCTACTGGAAAATAGCTCTCCAGGACCGGAGTTGGGTTGCTTTAGAGTAAACAAAAGTAATGGCAAGAGGAACCCTTATCAGAAGAAATGTGTGCAATAGTGGAGGAGGCGGACCCATCATGGCAGGGGGGCCACTGCAAAATGTATTAAGCCCCCCCTCATGGAAAATGAGAGTCAGTTACCCAAGTGCTGGGTCAAAAACATAACCCTGCAGTTAGGTCAGGCCAGTGACCCAAAAGCTGGGTCAAGATATTTGGAGTAAAACCAACCCATCTAAATTACCCAGCAGGCTAAACCTGACGTTTGCATAGAAAACATAACCCAGCATTTTTTTAGAGGACAGCTAAAGTAAACAAAATACTGTCAGACAATTGAATGCTTGTGAGTTTTGTGAGACTTAGCGTCATAAAACCAATGAAACAAAGAATTAGGTTATTAAATGTGTGGATAGTAAAACACAAGAAGATTACAGTTTTTTCTGATTGCTTATACATGAAAGTGGAACCTGAGGCAAGAATCACAGAAACAATCAACTCATGTGCTAAATCTCTTTACCAAGACTGTAAAACAATATGCTAATTCTATGTTTAGCACTCAGTTATCAATTTCAAAACACACATTTTAGCAAATATTACACACGGTTCTTTACATTACACACAGTTTACAAAATGGAGCCATCTTGTGATAACTGGAAAACACAGGCAGTCAAAATGCAACAGTCATTGAACAACTGACTACACCCAGTTCTCAGGTGTGAGAACATCCACCCATTTCTTGAAACCACTTATCTTACTATGGGTCACAGGGGGTTCCGGAGCCCAACCCAGGGTGGAGCACCAACCCATCACAAGGCACACTCATACACCATTCACTCACACACACAGGCAACTTGGTAACTCTGATTAACCTCAGCATGTTTTTGGACTATGGGGGTAAACCCAAAGTACCTGGAGGAAACCCCACGATGGCATGGGGAGAACATGCAAACTCCACACACATGTAACGCAGGCAGATACTCAAACCCAGGCCCCAGAGGGGTGAGGCAATAATTACTAATTAACTAATTAACTACTGCACCACAGTACCTCTCTCAGCTAATTTATCTACTTGTACAGCAGAGCATGAGCACTTTAGGCAACAGGTTAGTTATCTTGCTTTGGACAACAATGGAGGTAAATACTGCTCAGTGTGGAAGAGGTGTTAGAGTGAGAGCAGGATGTGGACAAGGAAGAAGACTAAGAAGCTAATGCAACAAATTAACTAAACTAATTAACTAATGAAATATGTGCTACCCTGGTTGATCATGTGGTCAACCATGGTTTGAGCATGATGGAGGGTGCACAAAGAGTCCAGCCAAACCTTAGCCGCTTCACAGTAGCTGGTGTCATCCGAACATTCAGAGATGAAAACCGGTAAATAACCTACACACTTCACGGTACTGTGAGTACTGTTTTTACATCACTACATATAGTAGTTCTACGATATTTATGGTAGATTTATAATGTATGTTGTCTATCCATAAAAATGACAGTACATATACAACATTTCATTTCCTGGTGCAAAACATCTTACACCCTAATCATTCACATCATGGTTCTGTAAAATTGAAATATTGCCACTTGCTGCTGGAAGAAACCAGCTCTTTACCCCACAGAAGGAGGAACATATTGTAAATATTGTCATAGCAAACAATAGCATTTGACTGAGAGAAATTCAAAATCTCTCAGACACCACAACCTTCAGTAATATCAGGCGATCAGGCGGATCAGTTTGTCAACATTGCCCTGCATCAAATTAGAATGAAGCAGCTGTACAAAGTGTCGTTTGACAGGAACTCTGGCAGAGTAAAATAACTGCGCTATGAATCTGTGCAGGTAAGCCTTTTCTAGCAATTATGTCATTGTTGCTGTAAGTACCGTATACCAGTGAGTCACCATACTGTATTGTCTGCTCCACATCTGTTTAGAGTGTTCTGTAATGCTCTTGCTTTTTCTGTTTCAGAGAATCATGGAGCAAAATGCTGCCAGAGTGCATCATGAGTATATCTACAGTCAGGTCCATAAATATTGGCACATCGACACAATTCTAATCTTTTTGGCTCTATACACCACCTCAATGGATTTTAAATGAAACGAACAAGAAGTGCTTTAACTGCAGACTTTCAGCTTTAATTTGAGGGTATTTACATACAAATCAGGTGAACTGTGTAGGAATTACAGCAGTTTGTATATCTGCCACCCACTTTTTAAGGGACCAAAAGTAATGGGACAAATTAACAATCATAAATCAAACTTTCACTTTTTAATACTTGCTTGCAAATCCTTTGCAGTCAATTACAGCCTGAAGTCCGGAATGCACAGGCATCATCAAGCGCTGGGTTACATCCCTAGTGATGCTCTGCCAGGCCTCTACTGCAACTGTCTTCTGTTCCTGCTTGTTCTTGGGGCATTTCCCCTTCAGTTTTGTCTTTAGCAAGTGAAATACACACTCAATCGGATTCAGGTCAGGTGATTGACTTGGCCATTGCATAATATTCCACTTCTTTGCCTTAAAAAACTCTTTGGTTGCTTTCGCAGTATGCTTCAGGTCATTGTCCATCTGCACTATGAAGCACCGTCCAATGAGTTCTGAAGCATTTGGCTGAATATGAGCAGATAATATTGCCCGAAACACTTCAGAATTCATCCTGCTGCTTTTGTCAGCAGGCACATCATCAATAAATACAAGGGAACCAGTTCCAGTGGCAGCCATACATGCCCACGCCATGACACTAGCACCACCATACTTCACTGATGATGTGGTATGTTTTGGATCGTGAGCAGTTCCTTTCCTTCTCCATACTCTTCTCTTCCCATCACTCTGGTACAAGTTGATCTTTGTCTCATCTGTCCATAGGATGTTGTTCCAGAACTGTAAAGGCTTTTTTAGATGTTGTTTGGCAAACTCTAATCTGTCCTTCCTGTTTTTGAGGCTCACCAATGGTTTACATCTTTAGTTGAACCCTCTGTATTCACTCTGGTGAAGTCTTCTCTTGATTGTTGACCTTGACACACATACACCTACTTCCTGGAGAGTGTTCTTGATCTGGCCAACTGTTCTGAAGGGGTTTTTCTTCACCAGGGAAAGATTTCTTCGGTCATCCACCACAGTTGTTTTCCGTGGTCTTGCAACTCTTTTGGTGTTGCTGAGCTCACCGGTGCGATCTTTCTTTTTAAGAATGTTCCAAACAGTTGATTTGGCTACACCTAATGTATTTGCTATCTCTCTGATGGGTTTGTTTTTATTTTTCAGCCTAATGACGGCTTGCTTCACTGATAGTGATAGGTCTTTGCATCTCATATTGAGAGTTGACAGCAACGGATTCCAAATGCAAATAGCACACTTGAAATGAACTCTAGACCTTTTATCTGCTCCTTGTAAATTAGATAATGAGGGAATGACACACACTTGGCCATGGAACAGCTGAGCAGCCAATTGTCCCATTACTTTTGGTCCCATAAAAAGTGGGTGGCAGATACACAAACTGCTGTAATTCCTACACCGTTCACCTGATTTGTATGTAAGTACCCTCAAATTAAAGCTGAAAGTCTGCAGTTAAAGCATATCTTGTTCGTTTCACTTCAAATCCATTGTGGTGGTGTATAGAGCCAAAAAGATTAGAATTGTGTCGATGTCCCAATATTTATGGACCTGACTGTATGTTGACAATGTTGGCTTCATTGTTGACTTGGACAAAACAAGGCATGGGGGAAGAAATGTTATAGGGCAATGTGCCATTACCAATGTTCCAGGACAGCGAGGGACTAACGTTATTATGTGTGTTTCCATGAGACAAAATGGGGTCTTACATCACCATGCCATGCCATACTCTCCATTTTTAAAGCTGATTGAAGAATCCTTCTCATCAGGGAGGTGGAAGGTGTATGATCTCCAGCCATATAGACGTGTGCCGCTTCTCCAGACCATGGAGGAAGCCTGTTGAAGTATAGATGGGGGGCATGCCAGGGGTGTATACATCAGTCCAGAATATACTTTCCCCCACTGTCTTGCCAGGGAAGACACTTCTTGTGACGTAGATGAGGTGTTGTGGTCAGACCCAAACAGGAGACAGGATGCAGTCTAATTCTATCCCTTTGCAGTTCTTTCCTTTCTTTTTCCTGTATCACTTATATTTTTTGCCTTGAAGAATACAATACAGTATTCCTGTACAATACAGTGTTCCTGGCCAAACAAATGTGTATTTCTTTTTGAAAAAATAAAGTTAAAAATGATAGATCCTTTCTTTTCCATTTGCATTTTCATTACTACTGTACTTGCATATATATTGAGGAAATGTTGAAATACTTTTGGAACTGCTGTGCTTTGCCAATTGAAAGTGCAAAATGGATTACATTGTTTTGCATTTGTCCCATCAGTGTGTAGCTCGTGATTGGGATGGAGTAGTCACTTGATAGTTTGTATAGATTTGATCCTAAAGTATCCTTTTTATAATGGTTTATATAGTCTTGAATAAAATGTCTGCTTTCTCAAAAGTTTTGTGGTTTAGTCTTTTCAGGGTTTGCGTGTTGAGTTTTGCAAAAATAAGCTATAGTTTCAAAAAATGTGTGCAAGCGTTCAGAAAGTACTGTAATCAGCAAGTCCTGTTATGTAAATATAATGGTCTAGTCAGTGAATGTATAAGAGCAATATAATTATTTGTATTTTTATTATGATATACAGTTTCAATTTAAGCAAAACATCTAGATAAAAAGATGACACAATGAAGATACAAATATGAGACAATATACTCTCCTTCCTTTTGCTGTCACATTGCTTCAGTTTTGGGCTTATTTGTCTCAAATCTGATCAGTACGAGTTCTTCAGCCATTAAATGCCTCCGTAAAATTTGAAAAAGAGCTATCAAGCATTATGACTTTTTTGGCAGCTAGTTGCCATTATTGCTGATCTAAAAAAAACAAGCTACAACGGCAACAGAAATTCTTTGCAAGAGCAACAACTTCACAAGAATCCAGTGTACGTGTGTCATATACTGTATGGTCACCCTCAAGCTGGCAAAAGTTAAGAAGTCGCTGTTAGATGGTGAGACTGTTAAAAGATGTGTAATATACAAAAGTAAAAAAATTTGGAGATAACATGGCTAAGCACTTAAAGTCCTTGTCTCCCTCTGTCCATACAGTGACACGCAGAATCTTGATATTCTACAGTATGTGAGCAGTGAGCTGAAGAAGACCATGAATGATTGTGTTTTCTTTTTATTAGCTTTAGATGAAAGTACAGATGTGAGTGATTTAATCCAGTTGCTGCACTATGTATGAGCCATTGAAAAATCATTTAAGGCACACAAAGAACTTCTGAGAATGGTACATTGCAAGGCATGGCGAAGGGCACTGATATTGTTTCAGACACCAACAATTTTGTTCAAAAGTTTGATGAATGTAACGCTAACTTTTGGCTATCGTTAACCATGGAGCACCATCAATACAGGAGTGACATCGGAGCCACTTTAACAGAGTGGTGTGGACTGTCCAAGTTTCCCCAGCATCATACACCAAGGCCCTATTTACACTTGATTTTAAAATGTATCTTGAGTGATCAGATCACAAAAGACAGCTCAGGCACTTCGCCATCCATGGTCCACCTGAGCACTTGTAGTCAGATTTCGTTACTGCATACAGTATGCCACTTCCTCTAACAGGTCAAATGACCCCGTGCAGTTATTGTAACATCTTTGTTGGGGACCCATTAGCATTTACACTACAAAATATATGTGGTCAAATAACATGCTCATTTTGCTGAGATCAACAATACATTAGCTGTTTTAGCCTAGCAGAACTGGTAATAAGCCTTCTGATTGGCCAACATGGCTTTACAGTTAGAGTTATATCGCCGCCTGTTGGTTCTTGGAGGCTAAGGATTACAATAAACATTTTTTCCAATATTTAAACTCCAGAAGAGCTCTAAAAGCTGAAATCACTAATTTGCAGGATAGTAAGGGTCTTATAATTGAAAATGAAAGTCCATCCATCCATTTTCCAAACCGCTTATCCTACTGGGTCATGGGGGGTTGGGAGTCTATGCAATGGGCATGAGGCAGGGAACAACCCAGGATGGGGGGCCAGCCCATCGCAGGGCACCCTCACATACCAGTCACTCACACATGCACACCTACGGGCAATTTAACAAGTCCAATTAGCCTCAGCATGTTTCTGGACTGTGGGGGGAAACCGGAGTACCCGGAGGAAACCCCATGACAACATGGGGAGAACATGCAAACAACAACAACAACAACAACAAATTTATTTTTGTATAGCGCATTATCACAACATTACATTGCCTCAAAGCGCTTTACAGCATCCGTACCCAAAGCCCCCAGTGAGCAAGCCAAAGGCGACAGTGGCAAGGAAAAACTCCCAAGAAGGAAGAAACCTTGGGAGGGACCAGACTCAAAGGGGGAGCCCATCCTCCAGGGGCCGACAGGGATAGTCAAATAAGAGTCAAGTCACATTGTCCCAATCATAAGATTTAGCAAATAACTGGAAAGCAGGGAAGATGACAAGCCAATGCCGAGTCTTCTTCCAATCGCCAGGCAACTAAAGGT
Organism: Brienomyrus brachyistius; assembly: GCF_023856365.1. Classification (NCBI taxonomy): domain Eukaryota; kingdom Metazoa; phylum Chordata; class Actinopteri; order Osteoglossiformes; family Mormyridae; genus Brienomyrus; species Brienomyrus brachyistius. The sequence continues at coordinate 3,003,995 of NW_026042313.1, forward strand.
AAGGCAGTGGTGTCAGACATGAAAGATGACACAGGCAGAAGGGCGAGCTGGATACAAGGACGTCACTGGTAGTGGCGACGTCACATGTAGTAGGGTATGCTGGACATCTTGATAGATTGAGGTCTCCAGGCATCACCCCCGAGGAGGAGTAGGGGAAATAAAATGTACAATTAGTCAAAGTAGAGGAGGCTATCGGCAGTGCTAAAAGCTAGATGAGTGCAATATGAAGTCCAATGTACTTTACAAGCTCCGGCAGATATGGCTATGGCAGCATCAGTAGGAGGGAGTGGCAAGTGGGAATGCAGGCATGGGGAGTCCCTGAAATGTCAGCACTCCAGCTCCGCAAGGGATTGCGAAGCTAGAGTGACAGCACTGACAGTCCAGTTAATCCAAAGCCAATGGCACCGATCCCCACCCAGCTCTACACCTCACACTACAGGTCTGACTGGGAGTGAAGAGTTAGCTAGAGCTAGAGTTAGTGTCCCTATACGCTAAACTAAACAGGTGTGTTTTTAGTCTATACTTGAATATTGAGAGTGAGCCTGAAACCCGCACATCTGGTGGGAAACCATTCCACAGCTGAGGAGCTCTGTAGGAGAAAGCTCTGCAGCCTGCCGTAGCTTTTTCTACCTTAGGTACTAACAGGTATCCCATGGCTTGAGAGCGATGCAAGCGTGGAAAGTTGTATGTGGTCAGCAGATCACTAAGGTATTCTGGTGCAAGGCCATTGAGTGCTTTATAAGTTAATAGCAGTATTTTATAGTCAATTCGGGACTTAACTGGCAGCCAATGAAGAGAGGATAAGACCGGTGTAATATGATCAAATTTTTTTGTGTTTGTTAGAATGCTGGCTGCAGAATTCTGTACCATCTGCAGTTTATGCAAGGATCCAGACGGGCAACCCGATAGGAGGGCATTACAGTAATCCAGTCTGGAGCTTACGAAGGCATGTATTAGTTTTTCTGCATCATTAAATGAGAGCATCTTACGAAGCTTGGCTATGTTCTGTAGATGATAAAACGCAGTTCTAGTAATACTTCTTATGTGAGCATCAAAGCATAGATCTGAGTCAACAAGAACGCCAAGATTTTTAACAGATATGTACAACTGTGTATCATCTGCATAACAATGAAACCCAATACCATGATTTCTAATAATGTTACCAAGAGGTAGCATGTATAGGGTAAACAGTAGCGGGCCCAGGACTGATCCCTGTGGGACACCATATTCAACTTTAGTGGCCTTGGATGATTCATTGTTCACATGGGCATACTGATAGCGATCAGACAAATATGAGCGGAACCAAGAAAGTGGAACCAAGAATGTGCTGTCCCTGTAATGCCAACTACACCTTCTAACCGGTCCAAGATGATATTATGGTCCACGGTATCGAATGCTGCAGTTAAATACAAATACCAACAGAGATACACAGCCACGGTCAGAAGCCACAAGTAAATCATTCATTACCTTGACTAGAGCAGTTTCTGTGCTATGGTTTGGTCTAAAGCCAGACTGATATAATTCATTGGTATTATTTTTTTGTAGGAAAGAGGCCAACTGACGAACTACAACCTTTTCCATGATCTTTAAAATGAAAGGAAGATTTGAGATAGGTCTATAGTTTCCTAAAACACTGGGTTCAAGATTTGGTTTCTTTAGGACGGGTCTAATAACAGCCATTTTAAAAGGTTTTGGAACATATCCAAGCCTAAGAGAAGAGTTTAACACATTTAACACGGTAGTGCCAATCTGTGCTGCAATTTCCTTGAAGAATTTTGTAGGAATTGGGTCTACAAGGCTAGTAGAGGATTTACAGGAGAAAATTAAGCTCAAAAGTTATGAGTGTGTAATAGGAATGAATGATTCAAAGGTGGTAAGCATATTGGTAAGCATAAGACTAGCAGGAGGCTGGCAGCCGTAAGTAGGTAAGGGTGTGCACTGGATAGTCTGTCTAATCTTAGTTATTTTACCATTAAAAAATGTAAGAAAGTCATCACTCTTAAGAGCTTGCGGGACTTGCGAGTTTAATGAGGAATTCTGTGTTAACCTAGCTACGGATTCAAATAGGAATTTAGGATTGGTTTTATTCATGTCTATTAATCTGGAGAGACACACAGACCGAGCAGTCACTAGTGCTTGTCTGTATTTAGAGAGGCTCTCTTTCCAGGCAGATTTGAAAACTTCTAGTTTAGTTGAGCCCCATTTTCGCTTTAGCTTGCGTGATGCCTGTTTGAGTTCACGTGTATTATCAGAGTACCAGGGGGCAGGTTTGTTATTGCTATGCTTTATCCTCTTAAGTGGAGCCACAAGATCTAGAGTGCTGCGAAGGGATTTTTCCATGTTTGAAGTTGCCTGTTCAAGTTCATTTACACACGATGCTTCAGATGTAAGGCTGAAGGACTGTGGAAGTTGTTTCATAAATGTTGTTGTAGTTAGTGCGTTAATAGAACGTCTGATTCTATACTTTGGAGTGGTGGTCAACGGGAGGCTATACTGGATTTCAAATGTTAACAAGTAATGATCTGAGAGCAGAGGACTCTGTGGCATAATAGACACATGTTCCACCAGGATGCCATGACTAATGATCAAATCAAGGGTATGGTTACAGACATGAGTAGGCCCGACTACATTCTGACATACACCTACAGAGTCAAGAATAGCTGCAAACGCTATTTTTAAAGGATCACTATCCTTCTCCATATGAATGTTAAAATCACCCACAATAATGGCTTTGTCAGTACTGACCACCAGGTTTGTAAAAAAATCGGCAAATTCCTTAAGAAAATCACTGTACGGCCCAGGCGGTCTATACACAATAACCATGGTGATTTGGGGTGAAGAACTACAAAGAGATGAGCCAGCAAGGCTAAGAACAAGAGTTTCAAATGTGGTGAAACTCACACCACGTTTCTCAGACACTCCTAAGTTGGACTGAAAAATTGCAGCAACACCACCACCTTTGCGATTTGGTCGAGGGTTATGTTTATAACTGTATTCCGCTGGAGTAGATTCATTTAGTGCCATGAATTCATCCGGTTTAAGCCAGGTCTCAGTAAGGCATATGGCACCAAGACTAAAATCAGTAATTATTTCATTTATTAATAGTGCTTTAGGAGCCAGTGATCTTATATTCAGAAGTCCAAGTTTAAGTTTAAATATTGCATCAAAACTGTTTTCTAGTGATGGATTCATTGTGATTTTAAGTTATTATGGCACACTCCACGGTGGAATAGTCCTCCATGATTAAAGACGCGGGGAACAGACACAGTCTCAATGAAATGAACCCTAGGTGACGACTCTAAGCGACTAGCAGGTGGTTGGTTATGCCGGTTTGCCTGCCGCCTGGACTTGGCTCTAGTTAGTCAGCGATTTGCCTGTAGACTATAAGCTATGCTTTTAGACAGGAGGTCGGCACCAGCCCGCGAGGGGTGAATACCGTCCCTCTTCAAAAGCCCAGGCCTACCCCAGAACATCCGCCAGTTGTCTATATAATAATATAGACATAACGATAATATGCTGTACATTTCATTGCCACGCCTAGCAGGGATGGGGCCAGAGCACGTTACTGACACACATCTTCTTCACAAGGTTGCATACCTCTTTAAAATTTGCCTTAGTGATCTCCGATTGCCTCAATCGGACATCATTAGTGCCGACGTGGATACCAATCTGAGAGTATTTACTTTTACCTTTAGCCAGCACTTTTAAATTTGCCGCGATGTCGGTCGCTCTGGCACCAGGGAGACAATTTACTATGGTCGCTGGAGTCGCTACTCTCACGTTTCTTAGAATAGAATCGGCAATTACTAGAGCACTTTCAACAGGTGTCTCAGTGGGAGTTTCACTGAGTGGGGAGAACCTGTTGGAAACGTGAATAGGCGAATGGCGCCGGTATGAGTTTGGTTTGGATTTACAGCTATGCCGCCGGGTCGTCACCCACTTGCCTTGCTGCGAAGGCTCTGCTACCCGAGCGGGGGAAGATTGACTGGCTATCGCGGACATATCCGGAGCCGCTAACACTGAGTCGATAAAACTCTCATTCTCCTGAATGTAACGTCCGGATACGTCCCTCTAACACTACAATCTTCTCCGTCAGCCTAGCGACTAACTGACACTTCTCACATGTATATGTACCGCTAATGACTGGAGAAGAATAGCTAAACATATTGCACACAGACCACGGAACAGTAGACATGGCGTTGTACTTACGTAAACTGAGGCTCTAAGGCTGGAAGCACCTTCTTAATTGAACGGAGATCGTGGGTCGGTACTTGCGTAGGTGATTAATCCGTCAGGGTTTGGGAATTTTTTGGAGGATTATTAATCGTGCGAAGCTTTTCCGATGACTTACTATAATTATTATTTAGGTGATATCTATAGTTTTAAAGTTCGCACGCTAGCAACCAGTATCCCTCTCGCAGGAAACAGCAGCAGCCCATGGAACAGCTGGGGTTAACCCACATGTGACCCAGGCGGAGACTCGAACCCGGGTCCCAGAGGTGTGAGGAAACAGTGCTAACCACTGCACCACCATGCTGCCCCTGAAAATGAAAGTAATATAGTAAATGAGTTTAATGATTATTTTACATGGGTGTTCAAAGTAGAGAACGAATACAGCATCGTCTATGTATAACTGAGGCTGATGTGATACTAAGCCTAGCTAAGCTGAAAATAAATAAATCACAGGGGCCTGATGGCATTTTACCTATAGTTTTAAAAGAGATGAGGAATATTATTAGCCAACCTTTAACTTTACTCTTCCAGAAATTGTTATCTGCTGGTGTGATACCTTCTGATTGGAAGCGTGCTAATATAACGCCCATATTCAAAAAGGGGGATAGAAGTAATCCAGCAAACTATAGGCCAATCAGTTTAACTAGCATTACTGGAAAAATAACCAAGTGAAAATGGTAGATTACCTGGATTCAAATAACATTCTGAGGGATACCCAACATGGATTTAGGAGAGGTAGATCATGTTTAACAAATTTACTTGAGTTCTTTGAGGAAGCTACAAGAGAAACTGATCACAAGGTGTGTGGAGTTTAAGTCAAGGGAGGTGATGTCACGCCCAGTTTGTCCGATCCTCGTGTGTGCCACGCCCCCTGATCATTCACGTGTGCTTCCCCGATCATGCCCAGCTGTTTCCTGTTATTTTCGGCTTGTCTTGTGTATTTAGTCCACGTCTGAGTCCATCTTCCCCAGACTTGTCATTAATATTAGTTTGTCGCTGTCAGCCCTGTCTTCCCGTTTCCTTAATAAACCCTGATTCCTGACGATCCTGCCTACCTGCCTCGTCTTTCCCTGCTTCCTGCCTGCCCATCCATCCGTGTACCTGACAGAATGACAAGTCTCCGGAAGAAAGCATCCCCCGTGATTGAGGAGCGATACCTCAATCCAGGTGCTTTACCTGATCGCCCAGCCCGAGGTCTGGGAGGATCCCCAGGCATGGGACCTCGCGATCCAGAGCCGGGACATCCTGAAGCTGATGTCCCTAGAGAAGGATGCGCACCTTCTCCGCAAGAAAATCTCCAGTGGCTTTGGGACAGGATCATGGAGAGGCGAAGCTACCTGGACCCACTGCTGTGGGATTAGGTGGCCGACCCACCGTCTCCGCTGACAGCCGCGCGCCGGAGACGCAGAAAGAAGCAGAGAGAGCAACAACCGAAACAGGAGTCGATGATCTTCTTGGGGGCCTACTCTCTCTCTGCGGTGTCAATCCCGGCCGAGTATGCGGAGGAACCCCTCCCGGTCCAGAAACCGGTAAGGCTTTCCCTTGACGTCGCTGCCATCGAGCAGCTGCCGCCTCTGGCAGCATACCAATTTAGGGGGGTGCGGCTGGCGAATAGGAGGGCTAGAGCTATTTGGGACGCTATTCCCCAGATCCCCAAGGCTTTTAAAAGGGCCCACTTTCACGACGCCAACCATAGCAGCACTTGTCGACGTGCCTGATCTGCCTGACCTGTCCGTGTCTGACCTGCCTGTTCGGGAGATCCCCGACCCGATTCCACAGGTGCCCACCGCGACGTCCCTAACTGGGACGTATTTAACCCAACTGGTCAAGCAGCTCCAGGGAGCCTTCGCAGCATTCACTCCGATGTCATCTCCGCACGAGTTGGAGGAGATCACCATATCCCTAAGGAGGCTGCTCCTGTTGAGGACAAAGCAGTTCCCCTCGGCGGCGCCCCCTGCTGGTCCTGAGTTGGTGGTTCCTGTTCCGCCCGAGACGCCTGTCACAGCCCCGCCTTCAGTTACTGCTCCACTCCCTGCACCGCCTCCAGCTACTGCTCTGGCTACAGCACCGCCTGCAGCATCACCCGAGGCACCGCCTCCGCCTGCTGCACCACCCGAAGCCCCTCTGCCTCCACCTGCTTCTCCGCCTGAGGCCTCTCTGCCTCCGCCCGTGGCCCCTGCTGCTACATCCGAGGCCCCTCTGCCTCCACTCACGGCTCCTGCTGCTACCCTTGTGACTCCGGCCCCTATGACTACTGCCCCAGTGGCTCCTGTCCCGGTGCCCATGACCCCGGTCCATGTCTCTGAGGAGGTCCTGGACTTTTCAGCCATCGCTCCTTCCTCCTTGGAGGAGGAGGAGCTCAAGTGGGATCCCTCGGGGACCTTGTTAACGACTCCTCTGCCCTCGCCCCGGTCACAGCCCCGTCTTTCAGGGTCCCGAAAGGGAAGAGGACACAGGCGCAGGGTTAGGGTCCCGCCCGCCTGCCCTTCCCCTGGCTCGCCATTGCTCACCTTGGCTGGGGCTTGGGGGGGCGCCTGTGGGTCCTGGGGCTCCGGTTCAGCTGTTGCCTGCAAGTCTCCCTCCGACGCCTCATCGCCCTGCCTCTGTCCCGACTCCGACGCCTCATTGGTCGCCTGAAGGTTCCCCTGCTTCGACTCCTTGGTTGTCTGCGGGTCCCACCACACCAGCGCGTCGGTGGACATCGCCTTGGCCAGCTGTGGCTACACCATCGCCTGCAGCGGCTCCCCGAGTGCAACATAGGGTGACGAGAATGATTCCTGGTCTTAGAGGAATGTCTTATGAGGAGAGGTTAGCTGAGCTGAATCTGTTTAGTCTCGAGCAAAGGAGAGCGTGTAGTTGGATATGGAATAGTCTTCATGCTAGTGTAGCGCAAGCTAAAACCCTGGTTTCCTTTAAATCAGAGCTAGATAAGATTTTAACAACTCTGAGCTATTCCAGTAGTTAAGTTCTCCCTAAACGAGCTTTATGGGGCGCCCATTAAATCCCTTTTTGCCCCAACCTTTATGTCTCTTGCCTACTTCCCCGGTCCTTTCGCTTCCACACATAACAGAATGACGGAACTCCAAGAAGACTCACCTCAGTGAGCTGAGAGCCAGTGGATCGGCTTACCCAAAGAGGTGATACACTGGCTAAACCAGCCCGAAGTTCAGGAAGACCCTGGGACACTGGAGCTAGCCCACAGGACCAGGACCATCTTGTGAGAGATGTCTCCGTCCGGGAATACAAACCTCATGAGTGAAGTGCATGAGAACCTCTGGCAGCTGGTGCAGCGTGTGACAGAGGAGAGAACCCAGCTAGTCATGCTGCACAGAATGAGGATTGCAGAGCCAGCATCCGTCCTTTCTGAGGCGGTCCAATCTCTGCCTACAGCCAAAAGCCGGAGGATGAAAAAGAAGTGGAAAGAAGGGAGACCAGGAGAAGATCCGACGGTCTTCCGGGGGACCTTCTCTCTCAACGCTTCTGACCCCGTTGGATGTCGGGAGGAAGGCCTCCCAATCCTCAACCCAATGGTGTTCTCCCAGGACACCGCCAACATCGCTTCCCGGGTGCAAGTGCCCAAAGCACACATCGCCACCACACAGCCACCACCACTGGCAGCCTGCACTTCCTAAAAAGCACGCCTGGCTCTTAAAGGGACCAGGTCAGTGTGGGATGCCATCCCGTGGGAACCACAGGTCCGTAAAAGGACCACGCTTGCGGCAGTAGAACCAACCACGACCCTGGTGAGTACAATTCCAACAGCCGCTGCTCTGGCTCCAGCTGTTCATGAGCCGGCGGTTCATGCGGCGTCCCCTGCTGTTCCTGAGCCAGCGGCCCCTGCGGCACCCCCTGCTGTTCCTGAGCCGGTGGTCCCTGCAGCACCTCCTGCTGGTCCTGAGCCAGCGGTTCCTACATCGTCACCTGAGATCTCTGCTGCGCCGCCAGTCAATGCACCACCCCCCACGGTGTCTGTGCCTTGTGTACCCGACCTGCCTGTGCCTCGTGTACCTGATCTGCCTTTGCCTGATGTCCCTGACCTGCCTTGGCCTGGTGTTCCTAACCTGCTAGTCCTTGCAGCTGAGACACTGCCCTCAGAGGCCCCTGCAATATCGCCATCCACAGAGACTCGCACTATGTCCAAGGCCCCTGCAGTATCCCCTGTGGTTCCTGCAGCGCTGTTGCTCACTGGGGCTCTAGCCCTAGTGCCTGATGCCCCGGTCACAGCTCCACCCATGCTTGATGCCCCAGCCCTGCCTGCAGCCCTGGCGCTGCCTCCGCCCACGGTCCCAGCGCTACCTCTGCCCGCGTTCCCAGCGCCGCCTCCAGCCGCAGCTCTGCCCAAGGTCCCAACACCGGTTCCACCCATAGAGGCTCCGGCTCCAGATCCAGTCCCCGAGGAGGTCCCGAACTATCTGATCACCGGTCCTTCCCCCTTGGTGGGGGAGGAGCTCAAATGGGACCCCTGATATTCCCATACAGGGGACTGATTCCGCCGCTCTCGCCGCAACATGGGCGATCCTGACCAGGACCCCACCTTTCGTCTCCTGGAAAGGGAATGGGCACCGATGCCGAGGTCGGTGGCTCAGCCTTGGTCTCCCTGGCTGTGGTTTGAGGGGCGCCTGCGAGTCCTCCGGCTCCTGGTCGGCTGTTGCCTACAGGTCCCCCTCCAAGGACTTGGAGGTCACCTGCGGGTTCCACCGCCTCAGCTCCTCCATCGCCTGCGGATCCCCTCACTATGGCTCCTCGGTCAGCTACACCTTTTCCGGCGGTGGCTGCACCATAGCCTGCTGCGGCTGCTCCTCCCTCCTCGCCTGCCCCGTTGTCCCCTCTGACTTCCTCCTCACACAGTCACCTGCAGCCCCTCCTGCTGCCACTCCTCATCCACTGCAGTCCCCTCGGGCTCCCCATTGTCCACTGGCCTGTGTTTTTCCCCCTCCTTCTTTCGTCCCTCCTATCTCTGCTCCTCGTCGCTCGGTATCTCCTGATATTTTTGTTCCTCCTTTCTCTGTGTCCTCTGTATCTTCTTTCCTGGTCTGCCTGTCTTGCATTCCCTGTTTTGTGTCAGGTCCTGTCTTACTTCCTGTCCCTGTGCCAGTTCTGTGTGTCCATTCTGTTCCTGGTTCCTCTGTGATGTTCTTGGTCTTGTTTTCCAGGTGCTGTCTTCCTGGTTTCGTCTCGTCCTTCGCCTCCCCTGAGATGCGCCCGCAGTGCGCGCCTTTGGTCGGGGGGGGTTCTGTCATGACCTGCTCGTATGGTCCGTGTGCCACGCTCCCCTCATTACCTCATGTGAATTCCTGATTCTTCTCAGCTGGTCTGCGTTTCCGTCCCTGAGTCCAGTATATTTAAGTCCCAGTTCCGTCATTGTATTGTTATGCACTTTGTCCCTGCATGCTTCTCTGTTCGCCCATTAAATCCCTTTTTGCCTCACCCTGCTTCCCTGGTCCATGTGCTTCAACATGTAACAGTGTGGACAAGGCCAAAAAGAGACTACAAACAGTGAAAGAAAAGAACAACACAAGAGACATTACAGAAATACACCAATACAAAAATAAATCAAAAACCAAAAATACAAAATACTAAACATGGAACCTGTCATGCCCACACGGGCGGACACCCCCAGCTGCAGCTCATTACGAGTAACAGGGCTAGGGATAAGACCTGCTAGAGATCACCAGTCCGACGCGAAGTATTGCGCTGATGATTCGAAGCCTTACTAAGCACTCTTTTGTCCATTGTCTTGCCCAGCTTCCGAGCCCTGCCTGTTTACCTCGTGTCTTCCACTTACCTCTCTCTCTCTCCCGTTCCAGACCCGTTCCCACACCTGACCCGACTACCCTGCCTGCCCCAGCTCATCTCGTCCCCGTGTGTTCCTGTCTCGTCTCTCCTCGTAGGACTGGCCCCCTGGCTAACGACCCCCTCGCTTGTTGTTTGACCCTGCCTCTCGCCTGTCCCTTCTGGTGCTTCTATCTGGTTTTCCAGAATAAAGCGTTGTTCAGCTTGCATACCTGGATCCTGGTCTTTCTGTCCCGTGTACCCTGACAGAACCCACAGCAAAAAGGGAGCCTGGATGACACTACCACCCACTTCATTAAGCCACATGGCAGCCTGGAAAACAAGAAAACACACTAGGAGCTAAGAACAACGGGATGGCTTGCGACCCCTGCTTGCCAAACGGGGAACTGACATACAGAAGGGGCAGGACAGGAACCAATCCTGACAGCATCCCAATCTACCTCTGTAAGTCGTGATTGAATACAATGTGTTTTGGCAGTCGTTCACACCTGTATTTAGTACTGCCCACATGTGATTCGATCCATCAAGCTGCAGTTTAAAACAAAGTGTAAACAGGGCCCAAGAGTACCTATGTGGGAAGTCCCACAACTTTATGTCATGTCCAGTGTTGGACAGTAACGTGCTCAGTAATGCATTATTGTAATATTACTAATTTCCTCAGTAATAAATAAGGGATTACAAACTGTAAGGGATTGCAATTCCCAAAACAGTAATAATATTACAGCTAATAATTCAACTATTAACTGCGTTACCAAAACATTATTTGTCGTACATTGGCTTTTTTACCATGACGATCAGCACGGCAGAAATGGGCAGTGTTACCTAAAAAGCTCAATCATAATGGAGGATGAGGGTAAGAGGAACAGTTTCAAAAAGTGGAAGTAGTCATTTTTTTTTAGTTTGTGTAACTCAAAGATACAAAGAACATTGTCATTCACTGTACAATTTGTCCTGCCAGTAAAACGGTTTCAACTGCAAAATATACAATGTCAAATTTATTAAAGCATCTGACATGGCAGTAGAGCAGCAATATGAAACTTAGGGGAAAAACATGCTAACCAAGGACCATGTTTAATGTCAGACAGAGGTAACGCAACAAATGACTGGACATGATATCATTGAATGTTTTGTAAATTTTTGGTAAAACCGTTAAACTCTTTTCTAATGCGAGTTTTCTTTAGTTATCAAGTTGGGGAAGACTTGTACTTTTATTTACATATTTATACATTCTTCATACAGGTTCCAGTGTTTGTGGTTATGTACATTCTGTACAATGTTCTGTTATGCAGTTATGTTCGACATTAATTGTTCCAATGAAGTGGATTCATTTTTAAAAGAAGCATCGAAAGAAATATAGTACATCAACGAATAATGTAACTACTTACTTTTGATACTAAGTAATAAGTAAAGTAACTTGCCCAAAAGTGGTCATGTCATAAGTAACTAAGGATACAAATTAAATTTCAACATAACACTAAATCACAGAATATATATATATTTTTTTTTAATGAGGTGGATGCTGCCTATGGTGATGTGAAACTATACACTTAGGTGAGATAGAAGAACTGTAGAAATGTCTGAAAAGGTTTTTTGCTGTGCACAAAGAAATCTCTGCATTTTTAGAAAAAGAGCATCAGTGCAGTAGGCACAATACCATTCTGTGAGAAGCTGGCAGACCGCATGTTTCTTTGTGGTTTAGACTTTTTACCACATGTATCACAGCACCTCAACCGCCTGAAGGTGCAATTTCAAGGAAGAGATCAAACTATCTCCAACCTTTACAGTCGAGTTGTTGGTTTTCAGATAAAATTTGTCTCTTCCATTACAGCTATAGAAGCATGACTTATCGCACTTTTTCACATGCACTGAGCTGTGCGCAGAAACACCCTTGCGTTAGACATCATTCAGCAAATATTTTTACAATTTCAGCAAGCTCACGTCAGCAGCTATTGAGGAGCAGTCACTTGAATTGCACACTGAATGGTGTGAACTGCAGTGGGATCCCATTTTCAGTCTGCCAAAGATGAATAGGGATTTGCGGTTTGGAAACTACCTGAGTGCCGCTTCCCAAAACTACATGTCTTTGTGCTGTCCTTGGCTAACCTGTTCAGAAGCATGTACACTTGCAAAGCACTTTCTTCATAATGAAGCACATCAAATCAAAAAAAAAGAATAGGTTCAGAAATTAAACTGTACTGCAGCTGATGCAAATATCTTTATACTGCATTGACATTGATGTGCCATTTCACTGAGACTAGGACTGTGGTTATATCTGCTGTTAGTTTGAGGAGAAACAAATTTTACAACATTCATGACATCACTATTATTTCTTTGGCAGTTACCTTGAAAAATGTAAAACACTGCAATTTGTTTGAAAACAACACAAGAACAGGATTGCCACTTTGGTCAGTTGACTAGCGTGAGATTTTCAATCCAAGACAAGTCTGCACATACTTGCACACGCATTTACATAGCCCGTAGGGTTTGCAAACTACACTTTTGATGTAGATAATTTTACATCTTGACGTGAGCGTGGAAACGGGCGTACGCAACATTTTCGTGCATACGCACTATTTATACATGAGGCCCCTGGTCTGTGGGTGGATTTCCAGCACAACACAAGTGAAACCACTGGTCACAGTCATTACAGGAAATCTGTTAAGCAAAATGATCAAAATTACAAATGTACAGCTGTCTCATTAAGCATGTCTTGACTGAAATAATTTTTTATTGGTTTGCATTGGTCTTTAGGAAATAGGTTTGTTTGTGTGTGTATGGGTGTTGCATCCTTCATACCCATGAATCTACAGTCCCTGCTTCTCCACAAAAAAGCAGACTTCACTGATGTCAGCTGTTGCAGACAACATAAATTAACAAACAAGTGTGTGTTTGTAAATTCAAACTTCTACCAATTTATATAAACATTCCTGTACGGCCATTTCTTTTCTGAAGCAATTTATGACATCAGTTTTGTGGTGCTTGCCCGGACAGGAAAACAAGGATCCAGAAATGCAAGCTATAGCCGGTTTTAATGGTGAGATTGAGGTGGAGGCACAGACAGGGATCAGCAATAAGCAAGGTCGATGAATGAAAGCAAGGGTCAATAGCCAAGGAATCCGTCCTACGAAGAAGCATGGGACACGACCACACAGGGAAGTGGGGACGTGACGTGCTGGTCGGCAAGGAAAGCAGGTCAGGTACGGGAGCGGTTCTGGGGAAGTGAGGGGGAGTGGGTAAGGAGAACACACTAGGCAGACAGAATTGGCGTGGGAAAAAGGGCAGACAAAAGACACAGAATTGCTCGGTAAAGCTCAGTCATTTGGCTCAATACTTCGCAACGTGCTGAGGCATTTCAGCTCCTTTAGACAGTCTGCTAATCAGCTGTGATGCTACGCACCCGGTTTCATTGGAAAACCAAAGACACTGGTTTTCCAAAAGTCTTTCTGAAAACTAAAAATATATTTAAACATTTAATTTTGGTCACTCCACAAACTTAAAATCATGTTATATTTTTGTTTTTAAATATTTGCTAATAACCAAAACATTTATTGATGCTTACCTGGCACATAAACACCCCACACGAACTACTGTCTCTCTGAAGTGAGTGTGGAAGAGTCGCACATGTCCAGCCTGACACATTGCAGCCTTTTCTCCTCATAAAGGTCCTGTAAATCAATCATCGCACATGCCGGAGTTGGATTTATCATTTACTGAAAATTTGACATACAGGACTGTGCAAAAGCCCAATTTTTTATGCAAATTGTATTATAGATGTTTTTTTTATGATTTATACATTATTGAGTCCAGCTTAGATGTCTAAACATTACTTTTCCAACAATATAAAAAAAAAGAATCGACACTCCCAATGTTGACTTTACTCTTTACTGTACTGTTTATTATTGTTTGTTAGTGTGCTTTTAAGTAAAAATGTATAGTTACAGTATATTACATTTTAAACTTATCTTTACTTGCACCATTTCTTTGCACATGCCCAATGCTTTTGCACATTATTGTATGTTTTTGCTTTGATAGTGACAAAATCTGACATGTTATTTCTGACCTTGTTGTGTCAAGGCATAGGGCGACCTTTTTCTTTGATTCTCCAAGTGAATTCAGAATTTTTATTTTTTTTGTGATGGATACATTGCTTAAAATGAATAATCAAACATAATTGTAAAATGAATCCATCCATCATCTCCCGCTTAATCCGAGGTCGGGCCGCAGGGGCAGCAGTCTCAGCAGGGAGGCCCAGACTTCCCTCTCCCCAGCCACTTCATCCAGCTCCTCCGGGGGAATCCCGAGGCGTTCCCAGGCCAGCGGAGAGACATAGTGGGACATGCCCGGAACACCTCACCAGGGAGGCATCCAGGAGGCATCCTAATCAGATGCCCGAGCCACCTCATCTGGCTCCTCTCAATGCGGAGGAGCAGTGACTCTACTCTGAGTCCCTCCCGAATGACTGAGCTCCTCACCCTATCTCTAAGGGAGAGCCCAGCCACCCTGCGGAGGAAACTCATTTCGGCCGCTTGCACCCACGATCTCGTTCTTTCAGTCACTACCCATAGCTCATGACCATAGTTGAGGGTAGGAATGTGGATAGACTGGTAAATCGAGAGCTCTGCCTTTTGGTTCAGCTCTTTATTCACCATGACAGACCGATGCAGTGCCTGCATCACTACTGATGCTGCACCGATCTGCCTGTCGATGTCCCGTTCCATTGTTCCCCCACTCATGAACAAGACCCTGAGATACTTAAACTCCTCCACTTGGGGGAGGACTCCATCCCGAATCCCAGAACCATGGTCTTGGATTTGGAGGTGCTGATTCTCATCCCAACCGCTTCACACTCGGCTGCGAACTGTCCCAGTGAGAGCCAAAGGTCATGGTCTGATGAAGCCAACAGAACCACATCATCTGCAAAAAGCAGAGACCTAATCCTGAAGTCACCAAACCAGACACCCTCAACGCCCTGGCTGCGCCTAGACATTCTGTCCATTAAAGCTATGAACAGAATCGGTGACAAAGGGCAGCCCTGATGGAGTCCAACCCTCACCGGAAACAAGTCCGACTTATTGCCGCCCATGCGGACCAGGCTCTGGCACCGGTCATACAGGGACCGAACCACCCTTAAAAGGAAGCCCGGTACCCCATACTCCCAGAGCACTCCCCACAGGACTCCCCGAGGGACACGGTCGAATGCCCTCTCCAAGTCCACAAAACACATGTAGACTGGTCGGGTAAACTCCTATGAACCCTCCAAAACCCTGCTGAGAGTATAGAGCTGGTCCACTGTTCCACGGCCAGGGCGAAAACCACACTGCTCCTCCTGAATCCGAGGTTCGACAATCCGGCGGACCCTCCTCTCCAGGACCCCCAAATAGACCTTACCAGGGAGGCTGAGGAGTGTGATCCCCCTATAGTTGGAGCACACCCTCCGGTCCCCTTTTTTAAAGAGGGGGACCACCACCCTGGTCTGCCAGTCCAGACCCCGGATTAAGCGGAAGATGATGGATGGATGGATGGATGGATGGATGGATGGATGGAGAATCGGTGACAAAGGGCAGCCCTGACCCTCACCGGAAACGAGTTCGACTTATTTCTGCCCATGCGGACCATATCATGCACTGGTCGTACAGGGACCGAACTGCCCTTAAAAGGAAGCCCTGCACCTCATATTCCCGGAGCACCCCCCACAGGACTCCCCGAGGGACACGGTTGAATGCCTTCTCCAAGTCCATAAAACACATGTAGACTGGTCGGGCAAACTCCCATGAACCCTCCAAAACCCTGCGGAGAGTATAAAGCTGGTCCACTGTTCCACGGCCAGGGCGAAAACCACACTGCTCCTCCTGAATCCGATGGTCGACAATCCGGCGGATCCTCCTCTCCAGAACCCCCGAATAGACCTTACCAGGGAGGCTGAGGAGTGTGATCTCCCTATAGTTGGAGCACACGCTCCAGTCCCCCTTGTTAAAGAGGGGGACCACCACCCTGGTCTGCCAGTCCAGAGGCACTGCCCCCAATGTCCATGCAATGCTGCAGATGCGTGTCAACCAAGACAGCCCCGCAACATCCAGAGCCTTGAGGAACTCCGGGCAAATCTCATCCACCCCCAGGGCCCGGCCACCGAGGAACTCCGCCCCAGAGATAGGCGAGTTTACTCCTAAGTCCCCACACTCTGCTTCCAAATCGGAAGGCGTGTCGGTGGGATTGAGGAGGTCTTCGAAGTTCCTTCCACCGACCTAAAACATCCTGAGTTGAAGTCAGCAGCTCACCATCCCCACCATAAACAGTGTTGATGTTGCACGGCTTTCCCGCCCTGAGCCGCCAGATGGTGGATCAGAATCTCCTCGAAGCCGTCCGGAAGACATTTTCCATGGCCTCGCCAAACTCCTCCCACACCCGAGTTTTTGCCTCAACAACCGCCGAAGCCGCATCCCACTTGGCCTACCGGTCGCTGTCAGCTGCCTTTGGAGTCCCACAGGCTAAAAAGGCCTGATAGGACTCCTTCTTCAGCTTGACAGCATCCCTCACCACCAGTGTCCGCCAGCGGGTTCGGGCATTGCCGCCGCGACAGGCACCAACCACCTTACGGCCACAGCTCCAGTCAGCTGCCTCCACAATGGAGCCAATGGAACATGGCCCATTCGGACTCAATGTCTCCCCCGGGATATGGGACAAGTTCTGCCGGAGGTAGGAGTTGAAACTCCTCCTGACAGGGGATTCTGTCAGACATTCCCAGTAGACCCTCACTATACGCTTGGACCTGCCAGGCCTGGCCGGCTTCCTCCCCCACCAGCGGAGCCAACCCACCACTAGGTAGTGATCAGTGGACAGCTCTGCCCCTCTCTTCACCCAAGTGTCCATGACATGCGACCGCAAGTCCGACAACACGACTACAAAGTCGATCATCGAACTGCGGCCTAGGGTATCCTGGTGCCAAGTGCACGTATGGACGCCCTTATGCCTGAACATGGTGTTCATCATGGACAATCCTTGACGAGCACAGAAGTCCAATAGCAAAACAGAAAAACAGAACAGAGCGGGTATTAATACAGATTTACATATGCAAATATACATAATTATGGGTGGGTCGGGGGGTGCCTGTGGATTCGTTCACGTACGTAGAATTTCCCGCTCATTGGCATTTATAAAGGGAATGTGCGTCAATCTGTGCTTACGCAGTTTTATGCATCTGGATTTTTTCTTGCTTACGCACATTCCTAGTTTTGTCCGTACGCCATGTTTTAGTGTGAATTCTACGCACGTGGTTATACATGAGGCCCCTGGTGTTCTCTGTCTTGCTATATGGCTGTGAGACATGGACACTATCCAGTGAGCTGAGATGCAGACTGGACTCCATCGGTACTGTGTCTCTTCGGAGTATCCTTGGGTACTGCTGGTTTGACTTTGTGTCGAAAGAGAGGTCGCTAGAGAAGTTCTGAATGAGGCACATTACCTGCAGTGTGAGGGAGCATCAGTTATGGCACAACGACCATGTGATGTGTTTCCCTGAGGGTGATCCAGCTCGCAGGATCCTCATTGCTGAGGACCCAAGTGACTGGACCAGGCCAAGGAGACCCTCACGTAACACCTGGCTGCGGTAGTTGGATGGCCATTTCCAGAGGGTGGGACTGGACCATGTATCTGCCTGGGGGATCGTAGGCCAGGATCCTGAGGAGTTTCACTGTGTGATGGGTGCACATGCTCCCCAACCTGACCTGACCTGACCCTATTATGTACAATATTTAGAATGGTTTAGAATGGATGTCAGGAAATCATATTTCCCCTAATAAGCAAAAGATATATGTGTGACGCCTGAAAATCACTCGGGTACATAACTACATCAGAATACAGTAGTTTTATTAGTACTGAGGTCCACAGTTGCTGTGTGCCTGTTTTAACAGGGGGGAACCAAATATCCCAGATGTCAGGAAATAATGTTTCCCCTAATATTTAAGCAAAGATGTATGTGTGACATCTGAAAATCACTCAGGTACATTATTACATTTGAGTGTACAGTAGATCGTCACGCATAATATTGTCTTACAAGCAAGATTACCGTTTTCATCAAGAAATATCTGTATCCAGAGAATTTAATAATTTCATTTAGTATTTGTAAAAACAAAAAAACATCGAAAAGGCATGTGATGTTTTAAAATAAATGGCTTGTTTACCTCAAGAGCTTCGTAGAAAGACATTAAAACGACAGAGAAACTGTCTAACTAAAGTGAATCCATCTAACACTTAGTAGCAAGTGACGTCATGATTTAAATCAGCGAGCGATACGGGGAACACAGGGGAACTGAATTTCCCGTAACACCGGTGTTCCAAGCCTGGATTAATCGGGAGGGGTGGTGTCAAGAAATAAAGAGACTGTATCTTCACTGTTTTATGACCTGCGCATCCAGTTCTCGTGTGTGCCAGGCCCCCTGATCATCCACGTGTGCTTCCCGGATTGTGCCCAGCTGTTCCCTGTTGTTTTGCCTTGTCTTACGTATATCAGTCCATGTCTTCCTCAGCTGGGTGTCCGTCATTGATGTTTGCTGATGTTTCCTAGTGTCAATACGTCACTGTCTGCCCTGTCTCCCCAAATAAACCCTCGTTTCCCGCAATCTTGCCTGCCTGCCTCATCCATCCATACTTACTGCTTGCTCATCCACCGCAGGACGTAACACATCACTGATGTCAAAATGTGGGAAATATGTGGTTGTGTAAATAAATGTGTTAAAGTAGGTTAATGATTCTGTGCTGTCTAAATTGTATAAAACATTTCTAGGCATAGCCAAACAAATCTCCTCCTGTCTGAAAAGGCATAGAAAACGCAATTTAGCCACTAAAGTTTTACAGTTTTTGTGAGGGACAGTCGAATTCTCTCATTATGTTTTTTGTGATCCTGTACCTACACTTTAAAACTCGTTTCAGTGCCGCCACATACACGCGTGCGTGGGAGGGGAGCCCGATCGGTATTTTGCCCCGGGGCAATTCTGCCCTTGTGTGCAGTTGTTCCACCACTGCTTGCAACAATATTTTGATTTGTTATTAACATATAGGCCTGTGTTGCTATAATTTTGTGATATTTCATGGTGATCTACAGCCTAACTACAGATAGCTGGAGGACCAAGTTGTAAAGATAGTAGATTACAAATACATACTAACTTGACTGGCCAATCATAGACTGAAGACCAAAATTCCCCATCTATGGATTATGTCTACCTACTGCAGCTTGCTTATTTAATTTTTAATGATAGATTTTTTTTAGTAAATCAATTATTTAATGATAATCAGTTAATTAATATATTAAACAAATTTCAAATTTATCTCCATTTAACATAAAATTTGACTGTCACGCCCACACAGGCGGGCAATTCCTCGCTGATCGCTCCGCTTACTAAAGCAGATGATACATCACTATCATTGAGAAGTATTGATGCCATGTTTAGCAACTCACCGAGGATTTCTTTGTCTCTTGTCTTCCCCACTTGCCCTGCCTGCTGCGTACTGACCTGCTGTCCTGCCTGCCTTGTTTGTCCTGCCTACCCACCTGCTCCTGCCTACCCTGCCTGCCTGCCCTACACCCCTGACCCATCGTCTTCTTTCTTCCCTCCCCATCGTGGTCTCATCTCCTGCCTGAGTGTAAGTCTGGCCTCCCCGGCTACCAGAACCTCACTTGCCTCTCAAATTCTCTTTTGGATCTCCCCTTTGGTTTTGTCTGCTCCTGGCTTTCTGAATAAATGCCCCTGCTACTGCATTACGGGGTCTGTCTCCTCTCTGACTACCGGACATCACATTAAAGTAATTCAATATGTGTTTCAATGGGTGTAATTGGCAAATTACTTATTATATAGCCATCTTCTTGCATTATACTAGGATCACTATAGTGATTGTCCTGGACAGATATCAGGTCCCACTCATAGTTGGAATGACATCTAATTTGTTCTGGTCATCAGGTGATAGGGAAAGTGACAGTAAGAGGCATTGTGAGACTGGCAGGAGAATCAGTTTGGTGTCTGCACTTTAACAGAGATGGAGGCATTCCGAGGAAATGAAGCAAGAACTAAGCCATCAGACAAGGCCCACAGTTCACCTCTCAATCTGAGTTTCAATCTCTACCTGTAGTCATGAGCCTTGAGTATTTACCAAAAGAATAAGGTCACAAGTACAAACACTCTCAGTGGTTGAGGAGTTCGATGATCGATAGGGACCTCAAGGCACAGCTGAGGTCTGTGAGATCTTTTCTTATAATAGTGCCATCTGGTTGTCTAGGCTTGCCTCTCTGGATAGCCCCAGGGCAGATTCAGGACATGCCATTGCGATCATATCTCCTACCTGACTTTGGGAACGCCTGGGAACCCCCCCCATCACCAAATGAGGTAGAGGCTGTGGTGTTTAAAAGAATTGCCTGGTCAGGTAATCTGCACTGTGACCCTGACCAGGAGATGCATTGTTAAGATGATGATCCACCAACCATGAGCATTTCAATCCTTTTCTAGCACATCTCAATCCACAACCTACCATCCAAGCACATTCTAAATTGTTCTTTACCAAAATCTAATATATAACACTGGGTTGTACAAGCCAATGTAATTCCATTGCTGTAAGATAGGGGTGTCTGAGTCATAAATTGTTCTCATTAGAGGTGTTTTTGCTTGCACCCACACTAGAGTATGCTAAAGGTATGCGTATGCAACCCAAGATAAAACCCTCCTTTCTTCCTCTTTCATTCCCAACCTTGACATTGTAAGATAAAGAGTACCAGTTGGGTCCAGATACCATGACTCGGGACTGAAAGTCTTAGACAACGGTATCTCTGAATTATCCAGTAATCCAACTCCACTTGAAGGCCCTGTAACTGCTAAGAGAAGCTGTTCATCTGGGCTCACTGCCTCCACACTTGATGTGTGTGTGTGCCCTGTTCAAACGACGTGCGTAGAATTCACACTAAAATATGGCGTACGGACAAAACTAGGAATGTACGTAAGCAAGAAAAAATCCAGATGCATAAAATTGCGTAAGCACAGATCGAAGCAAATTCCATTTATAAATTCCAATGAGCACGAAATTTTACGTACATGAACGAGCCCACTGCCACCCCCCCGACCCGCCCATACTTATGTATATTTGCATATGTAAATCTGTATAAATGCCAGCTTCGTTCAGTTTTTCTTAAACAACAATGTATAAACCCATCCATCCATCCATCCATCATCTTCCGCTTAATCCGGGGTCGGGTCGCGGGGACAGCAGTCTCAGCAGGGAAGCCCAGACTTCCCTCTCCCCGGCCACTTCATCCAGCTCCTCTGGGGGGATCCCGAGGCGTTCCCAGGCCAGCCGGGAGACATAGTCTCTCCAGCGTGTCCTGGGTCTTCCCCGGGGTCTCCTCCCAGTGGGACATGCCTGGAACACCTCCCCAGGGAGGCATCCCGGAGGTATCCTAATCAGATGCCCGAGACACCTCATCTGGCTCCTCTCGATGCGGAGGAGCAGCGGCTCTACTCTGAGTCCCTCCCGAATGACTGAGCTCCTCACCCTATCTCTAAGGGAGAGCCCAGCCACCCTGCGGAGGAAACTCATTTCGGCCGCTTGCACCCGCGATCTCGTTCTTCCAGTCACTACCCATAGCTCATGACCATAGGTAAGGGTAGGAACGTGGATCGACTGGTAAATCGAGAGCTTCGCCTTTTGGCTCAGCTCTTTCTTCACCATGACAGACCGATGCAGCGCCCGCATGACTGCTGACGCCGCACCGATCCGCCTGTCGACCTCCCGTTCCATCGTTCCCCCACTCGTGAACAAGATCCCGAGATACTTAAACTCCTCCACTTGGGGGAGGACCCCATCCCCAACCCGGAGAGAGCATTCTACCCTTTTCCGGCTGAGAACCATGGTCTCGGATTTGGAGGTGCTGATTCTCATCCCAGCCGCTTCACACTCGGCTGCGAACTGCTTCACTGAGAGCTGAAGGTCACGGTCCGATGAGGCCTACAGAACCACATCATCTGCAAAAAGCAGAGAACTAATCCTGAGGTCACCGAACCGGACACCCTCAACGCCCTGGCTGCGCCTAGAAATTCTGTCCATTATAGCTATGAACAGAATTGCTGACAAAGGGCAGCCCTGATGGAGTCCAACCCTCACCGGAAACAAGTCCGACTTATTGCCGCCCATGCGGACCAGGCTCTGGCACCGGTCATACAGGGACCGAACCGCCCTTAAAAGGAAGCCCGGTACTCCATACTCCCGGAGCACTCCCCACAGGACTCCCCGAGGGACACGGTCGAATGCCCTCTCCAAGTCCACAAAACACATGTAGACTGGTCGGGCAAACTCCCATGAACCCTCCAAAACCCTGCTGAGAGTATAGAGCTGGTCCACTGTTCCACGGCCAGGGCGAAAACCACACTGCTCCTCCTGAATCCGAGGTTCGACAATCCAGCGGACCCTCCTCTCCAGGACCCCCGAATAGACCTTACCAGGGAGGCTGAGGAGTGTGATCCCCCTGTAGTTGGAGCACACCCTCTGGTCCCCCTTCTTAAAGAGCCGTGTCCAGGCAAGGGAAAACGTGGTTCCAAAATTGTTTTCTTCATAAGGGGTTTTCTGAGCCGCACTTCGTCTGGTTCCTCACCCAGGACCTGTTTGCCTTAGGTGACCCTACCAGGGGCATAAAGCAACATAGACACAGACAACATAGCTCCTGAGATCACTGGAACACGCAAACCTCTCCACCACGGTAAGGTGTCGGCTCCAGGAGAGGAATGTATGAAGTCAGGCAAGTCATGCGCTCTTTCGGTTAGATCGATCAGAGTAGCTGAAGTCAGCCAGCTCGCTAAAGATCTTTTGCACCTACCCCTTGAGGAGGAGAAGAGGAGGCACAAGAAGAAGAGGCTTGTGCAATGCCCTAACTCTTACTTCATGGATGTGAAGTGTCCAGGGTGCTACAAGATCACGTGTTCAGCCACGCGCAGACTGTTGTACTATGTGTGGGCTGCTCCACAGTGCTCTGTCAGCCCACAGGAGGGAAGGCACACCTCACTGAAGGATGTTCATTCAGGAGGAAACAACATTAGCTGTTTGGCCAAAGAGACTGCTTGTTGGAAGGCTGGTGCTCAGCACATTCTATTTAGTTTGGACTGGAGATGTGAACCAGCTGGACTGACTGATCACTGTAACTCCAAGCTATGGCCTTGTCTCAATAAATGTATAAACCACGTGGGAAAAATAAGTATTTCAGCAAGTGCGAAGTGGAGGTCATGTTAACAGACATCGAGAAAAGAAAGGTGATATTATTTGGTGGTTTAAGTAGTGGCATCAGCACTAAAGTTGACAGAGCGGCAGAAAGTGGCGGAGTCAGTTAAAAGTTTTTTATCTATTTGCACGGTGGCCGAAATTAAAAAGAAGTGGTCGGACATTAAAGTTGACGAGTAGCCGCTCACTCTAATAGTCCCAGCAGCACAGGCGGAGGTGGCGGAATCCCCGGTCTCACACTTTATCGGGTGAGGGGGATGCTGATGTCAACACGGGTGAGTTTTTCTTGTAGCATACTTGTTTGAATTACTTGCATGTTTATGAATAACAAATAGGGTGCAGATGCGTTGTTACTTTTGTTTATTCTGTTTGTTTATTCATACAGACAATAGTACAAGAGGTGCCCCCAATGCCGAGGACGACACAGACGGCGATGGTGCTGCTGTGCCAAGCACATCTTTGGGCGCTGGCTGCACACATTCCCGTGCCTCAGAAACCAGGGGGCGACCGTCCGGCCGTGTGCTGACTGAAGCTGTGCTGCAGTCACAAAATGCAATAGTCAATGCTGTAAGATATGTTGCCAATGAATTAAAACATCCAAATGATACGCTGTGTGATATTAACAACACATTAAGTTAAAAAATAAATGCAGTGTTTGGTTACCTGTTTTACATTCTTGCTATTACATTCAAATGAAGTTGTAATGCTGCTCCATTTGCCGGAAAATTTGGTGGCTCAGGTTCATCTCACCTAAACTCTTCAGATACCGGCAAGCCACAATGTTGTGCCAGATTGTGCAGCATGCTACAGTACATGCGTGTACAATGCGACACTTTCTGTGGACTGTATAGTAGTACCCCATTGGTCTTGTCCAGGCAGTGCCAGCAGCCTTTAAGCTGCCCTACAGTGCGCTCTGCCACCGCCCGAGCCCGAGAATGGGGGGCATCATTATAACGCTGCTCCTGTTCATTCTGGGGGGTTGCGAGTGGCGTGAGAAGCCACAACTTCAGTGGGCACCCACTGTCCCCTAAGGAACTGTCAAATGGTTAAATCAAACAAAACTTACAATACTGGACCAAATTATAAAATGGGAAAAATCTTCTTACCGATCAGCCTGCCATCACGTACCACCCCATTTTCAAGTTTGTTGTTTCTGAGAATGAACGAATCATGGGTTGAGCCAGGCCATCTAGTCACAACATTAATGCAAGGGCGTTAGAAGCATTTTGAATGTGGGAGGTACACACTGGCATAAAACTAATATTTTATGTTAAATGTGGGGGGGATCCAAACGAATAATTATGAAATGTGAGGAGGACACGTCCCCCTCAGATTTAATGGTGGTGACACCTATGCATTAATGAGACGCATGTTCGAATCGCACATAATTTGTACATTAATAAAGTGAAAGTGCTTTCTATTTATATAAGCAAATTCATTCTCTGAAGGTGCCTGTCACGATCACGGGCAGGGAAAGCGGAGATCGTGCGGGTCGGCTGGTATGGAGCAGGCAACCAGGCAGATATCGGGGCAAAACTCAGGGTTTATTAGGGAACACAGACTAGGAACAGGGAATACGAGGGATACCAACACCTAGCCACAATGACGGACAAGGGATACAAGCAAGACTAGGACATAAATGGACAAGACAGATCGAAATAATCAGAGACAGCGGGGGACAATCAGGGAAGTACACGTGGGTAATCAGGGGGGCGTGGCACACACGAGGAGCGGACGAGTCGGGCATCACAGAACCCCCCCCCCCCAAAGGTGCGCTTCACCAGGGGTGCCTAGGAAGGGGCGAAGGACGGGACGAGGGAAAACTGGACATGAAAAACAAGAACACAATGGTCAACGCAGAACTGGAAACAAGACTGAGGCACAGAACATAGCGAGGGACAAGACATAGGAAAAAATCTGACAGAGGGCTGGGAAGGCGAATAGACAGATGAAGAAGGGGGAAACAGAAGGAACGGGTGGAACAAAAGGACCGGGAGTGTTTGGAGGGAACACCGGGGAGCAAGGAGAAAAGAAGGGCGGAACAGAGGGACGAGGAGCAAACGAAGGAGGGACGAAGACGGAAGAGTAGGGAGAGAAGGAGGGGGAATAAAGGGGAGTCCAAGGGAGCCGCAGCAGGCATCAGGAGGCAGCCGGAGGGGCCGCAGGCGGCCGGGAGGCCGGAGCCGGAGGGGACCTCGGAACGGCTGAGGAGGCGGGATGAGGGACAGACAGAGGGACTGAGGAGGGAGCCGGAGGGGAGACCAGGGAAGGCGACGAGGGAGCTGGAAGGGACCCTGGCGAGGGCAAGGAGAGGGGGGGAGCCGCAGCAGGCGGCGACGTCGTCCGACGCGCCAGAGCGGGAGGATCTGCAGGTGACCGAGGAGCCGCCATCGGGGGACCCGCAGGCGACCGCCGTGGAACAGGCGGAGGGAGCGAGACAGGGTGACGAGGTTGCGAAGGGGGACCTGCAGGCGATTCCCAACCCGGAGCGCCAGGACCTGCAGGTGCCGACCTAGCCGCAGCGCCGGCGAGGGAGGATGAGCCAGGGGGTAGGGCGGGAGGGACCCCTGTCCGACGTCTGTGTCCCCTCCCCTTGCGGGACACAGACATCACGACCCCTAGTCGGGGTCGAGTTTGCCGAGGTAAGGGCAACGGGGTAAATAGCCAGGTCCCCGAGGGGTCCCATTCAAGCTCCTCCACCTCCGAAGAGGGAGGAGCTTCGATGGAGTTCTCTGGGACCTCCTCGGGAACTAGGGCACAAAGGATTGGAGTGGGGTCTGGAGCAGGAGTCTCAGTAGAAGTCACGGGGAAGGTAGGTAGCGCCTCGGGAGCGGGCGCGGGAATTGCAGGTAGAGGGAGCGCCTCAGGCGTGGGCACGGAAGCTGTAGCAGGCAGAGGGAGCCTCTGCTCGGGAGCTGAAGCCGCAGACTGCGGTGGCGGCTGCCCAAGGAGCTCAGGCGGGGGCGGCTGCTGCTCAGAATGGGCAGGCAGCGGCGACGGCTCCTGCGTGGGAGCCACAGGCAGAGGCGGTTGCACCTGCACTGGAGCCGCATGCAGAGGCAGCTGCGCAGGCGTTGGAGCCGCAGGCAGAGGCGGCTGTGCAGGCGCCCGAGTCGCAGGCAGAAGCGGCTGCACCGGTGCGGGGTCCACCGGCAAAGGCGGCTGCTCGGGAGCGGGATCCACCGGCAGTGGCGGCTGCTCGGGAGTGGGGCCCCCCTCCCCAAGGCGCGCTTCTCCGGGCGTGTCAGAAAGGGGAGGCGGTTGTACCGTTGCTGGAGCCGAACCTCTCCGGAGCTGGATGAGCCGCTTAATATCCTCGGCTAACCTCTCGAGGTCCGCTCGATCCGAGGTGGGAGCGAACGCGTCAAAGTCCTTTCCGATCCGCGCGGTAAGCTGTTCCACCTCCGGGCTACCTGGAGCTGCCGAACCCTCCATCACCCACCAGTAGAGCCCTTGGAGGGCGAAGAATTGGCTGGCAAGGGCAGCTGTCTTCCCTGGTAGAGGCGCGGGGAGCGCCTCCGCAGTGGCTGCCGCTGGGGGCGGGACTGGCAAGTCCCGTGCGGGCGAGACGGGCGTGGCCCTTTTTGGGATGCGGGGTACACGCGGGATGTTGTCTCGCACCGCTCTAACTCCTCCCCAGTTGACCATTCGCTTGGGCCGGAATGAGTACCGCTCGAGGGGTGGTCGTTGCTCTGCTGGGACTGGCTCCGGGTCAGGGGAGAGGAAGGGCTCCTCCTCCTCGACCTCACTCGAGAGCCAAAGCCTGGCCAGAGAACAGGCTCCCAGACGGATCGGCTCCTCCGGAATCCTCCTTCTTCTCTGCTTCTTTTTCTTTTTGGGGTCCGTCATTCTGTCACGATCACGGGCAGGGAAAGCGGCGATCGTGCGGGTCGGCTGGTATGGAGCAGGCAACCAGGCAGATATCGGGGCAAAACTCAGGGTTTATTAGGGAACACAGACTAGGAACAGGGAATACGAGGGATACCAACACCTAACCACAATGACGGACAAGGGATACAAGCAAGACTAGGACTTAAATGGACAAGACAGATTGAAATAATCAGAGACAGCTGGGGACAATCAGGGAAGTACACGTGGGTAATCAGGGGGGCGTGGCACACACGAGGAGCGGACGAGTCGGGCATCACAGTGCCTTTATAGCAATATGAGTGCAGTCGTTGGCTCTGATTACATTGGGAAAATCGGACATTACTGCAAATTGCACTTTAATGTTTGCCTGTTCAACCACAGTGTAAGGAAATTTTATATATCTGGGTGACAAGCGGATTATGCCGTCCCATACAGCTGGCATGGCGCGATCACCTGACTATGATCCCTCAATATGCGCTCTCTTCCAATTCTTCCATAAGCTACGCCTTCCAATAACGCAAGAGCTGCCATGGCAGTTGTAATAGTTTGGTCATTTTCTGCACCATTTTATTGTTACAAATTCAATAAAAATCAGGTGCCGTACATTTGTAAACAACATACAATTAATGTCAGTGTATTGGATAAAGTCAGCGTCATGATTGTGAGTTTAAAAAGGGAAACCACAGTAGCAGTGACTTACCACTTAGAAAACCGAGCAGAAACATGCATACACCATGTGTGGTGCTGCCGTGAGAATGTGGGTAGCGGTGCGCCAAGTTTAGTTTTTATACATCTCGACGTGAGCGTTGAAATGGACGTACGCACCGTTTATACATGAATCCCCTGGTCTACAGCTGAAATTTCCTCAATGTATTCTTATTTTTTTGTTGTTGCAAAACCTATATTGCATATTGAGAATGTTTTACTCATGGTGTATAAGATAACAAAAGTACAGAACAAGGTTACAGGCATGATGGCTCACCCCAGGCAGCAGATGACCTGCATTCTGGCCTGCCAGTCCATTCCTCTTCTGCCAGTGTAGCTCCATGTGCTCAGTGCTGACAGGACTTAGAGCAGTAATGGTAAGCTAAGTAGCTGAGGTGGTAAAAGACTCAAGTGTCAAATCACTAATAACAGAGTTGAGGGACAAAAAAGGGTGAGCAATTAGTAACCCGGATCCAAAACACATTGTGGCGGAAGGGCCCTATGGGGCAGTGGTGGCCTAATGGTTATGGAAACACACTTGTAATTAAAAGATTGCTGGTTTGAATCCCTGACCAGCAAAGTAGTACTTTGAGCACAGTAATGCTCCCTGAGTGCTGAATTAGCTGACCCCTGCTATGTCACATATGGATTATTTTGT
The DNA here is from genome assembly GCF_023856365.1 of Brienomyrus brachyistius. Taxonomy (NCBI): domain Eukaryota; kingdom Metazoa; phylum Chordata; class Actinopteri; order Osteoglossiformes; family Mormyridae; genus Brienomyrus; species Brienomyrus brachyistius. Next base: position 3,032,499 of record NW_026042313.1, read on the forward strand.
TGTTGTGGTGTGTCAACACAACTGACAACTAATCACTTTCACTTCATAGCTAAACCAGTAAGCAACCCAAATTCCAAGACCCGATAGCCATCTAATGAAGGGCCTTGGATGAGCAAAGACCCTTCCTAAAACCTCTTAAAGGTACTCCTTCTACCACTCAAAATATACTCATTTACTTCAAAGGTTGCTGATTCAAGTCCTGTACTCAGCAGAATAATCTCTGTTGGGGCCTTAAGCAGGACCCTTTACCACCCCAAATAGTCCAGGGGTATGGGATTAATGGCTTACTCTGCACTTGGACCCCAAGTTATACTCTCAACTGTATATGCCTGTGTATGTCTTAAAGGAGAACAAGATCGAATGTGTGAAAAGAAGCATTGCAATGTTCTTCTACAAAGGGCAAATAAAGCACTACTTCCCAATTCTTTTGGAGCCACCAGTCTCACTGCAGAGATCTCACTGCTTCTGCAGCTGTCTTCATTGTAGCCTTCTAGGCCTCTTGGTAACGCTCAGCTGACTCAAGAGACAGCTCTAAAATCATTGTCCATTTACATCTTTTTCAACCTTCTTTACCACAAGTACATAGAAGTGGATCTAGAGTAACAGGGTGCTATGATTTTTAACCCTAACCCATCGCCAAGGTGTGACCTATCCAGGTTCATCACATTTATACTTACTGTACCACAACAATCCTCCACCTGAAATTTGGCAAATGCTCGGGCCATAAAATGTTATAAGACCCGAGGCTGGTTACCTCAGTGGCTCGTCCAACAGGCTCCAGTGAACTTCACCCAGTAACCCATGTCCGGGCAGGATACTCAGCTTTTGTTTTATACCATTCCTGGGTGTCTTTGTTTGATTGTAATGTGTTTTCCACAGATCCATTCATCAACTGAAGCTCTACTAAGACCCAAAACCCAACAAGATATCTCTTCAGATCTTAAAAGCCGTTTCAGTACACCAAGGTCACAATCCTCAGTGTCAACACTGGGAGATTCAGCCCAATTTTATAAAGAAGTACATTAACCCCAGATCCTGGAAAGGGCAAGATGAGCCAAGAGCTTGGGTGTGCAGCTTGCCTAGGGTGCCACATGGGCCATAGAGAAAAGACTGCAAGAAATAAGCAAAGCATAGCTACATAAAATCACATCAAATTTTGCATAGAAGAAATATCACTGTCGTTCCCTAAAATAAATATTTTTCTAAGCATAATCAAAACTGTTTTTACTTAAACTGTGACCAAATCCATGCTCTGACTTTCTACAAAGTTTAAGTACTCAATATAAACATTCTGTAGTGTAAACAAACATAAGCAATTCAGCCTAAAAGGTTGCTTAATAATAAAATTGTTTGTATACCATTTGTTGAAAACTACTACAGAGTAAATAATATGACTTTTCACCATCTGTGCAAATACACTCAGGAGACACAGATATAGCTGTTGAGAAACCTCTGTGTTGCACAGTGACTTAGCTAGCTAAGTAATATGCTGCATTTTTTGTAATAATATGTTATATGCTGGAGAAGTGTGGCAGCTAAAAATTTACTATTGCTAATAGAAAGAGACCTGTCCCTTACTGAAAATGTATTCAAAGTTCCTACAAGTAACTCAAGTCGAAACATAGTAAGATAAAGTTTCTTTAATAGCAAAAAGAGACAGTAAAACGAACAGAGTATCCCCATCCCAGTCACGGTGACACACAGAGTGAGTAAATACTTTTTCCAAGCTTCCCCAAAAACCATATTCGATTTTCCTATCAAAAAGCTTATTAATAATGTCGGGTTAGTACTTCAAGGGGTGATTTAATTATATCTGGTTGCTACCCCGAGAGGCACATTCTTTTTGCACACCCTGACATTAATTGTACAGTTGTCTTGGTTACCCCTGTAGATACTCCATCCCATAATTATCAAGACGTCACCTTCTGTTGTCTTATATCATGTTTCAGAGTGTGTTTTCACAGCTTGTATGAGGGCTCATAGTACATCACAAAGCCTTCTTTCATTCAAACCATGGTTCCCTTGTTTACTTCTATTGTCATCATGAGCAAATGTATGTCTTATGCATACTAAATCTTTTGCAGTTACACAGCTTATAATAATGCAAATGCAATTACATATATATCATAATGTCCTTGCAAAAATCAAGCACTTCTCAGAACTCTGGACCACCTTCTCAGAAGTCCTCTCTTCTACCTCAAGCAGTTCCACAGACTCCCGGTTCAACCGCGGGGTTCTCTCTATCTAGTTTTGCAAAGACCTGCAGCTGAATCTCAGAGCATGTGCAGAGGAACAGAAGCAAATGCACACACAGACACACACAGTCTGCACATTCTCTTCATTCCTAAGGCCTAAGACATTGACACCGATCTGATAATCTTCTTGCCTAACCCATCAATTTTTCTTCCGCAGAAGTATGTCCATATATGGTTATGAAAGGAAGTGAGTCTGGACATTAGTTATTTCTAAATGTTAACGTGTTATTTTCCCTTAATTTCACCAGTAAGCTGCATGGTGACAATGTTATTTTCTAGAGTACTTACACTGCAACAGTGATACCGCCCTTAATACAAGCTTACCTATGTTTAGTCTTCTGCTCGTTGCCTTGCGGTGTCCAGCTGCCTTGCTGCCTGTAATATTCGTGCAGAATATATTGCATAATTTGTTAGACACGGAATTGATTATTTAAATGATGTGTACGTGTTTAACAGAAGCTTTATGTTTATGCATACTCGCTGAGAGTCAGAGTAGTTCTACCTGCCTGTACGGAGTACAAGATATACTCCGTGTCATTCAATAAAGATTGTGCACAGCTATCCTGCCGTAATTCTTTATAAACAACAAGACAAAACATGGTGTCAGAGTAAAAGTGAATAAAACGGACACAATGGACGTCGCTGGTGTTCCGTCGCCCCGCATGGACTGGGATGCTGGCAACCTGCCCGAAGCATGGCACAAGTTCAGACTCCATGCCGACTTAATGTTTTCTGGTCCGTTCAAGAGGATAGGGGATGAAAAATGCAGCTTCCTACTCCTATGGGTCGGAGACAAAGGCCGAGACATCTATGACACATGGTCGCTTACGGAGGATGAAAGAAAGGTACTGAAATCGTACTACGATCGATTTGAAGCATACTTCGCGCAAAAATCCAATGTTATTTTCACGCGTTACAAATTCAATGAAAAAGTTCAAGGAGCTAGCGAGCCATTTGAACCGTTTGTGACAGACTTAGCCAGCTTAAGTTACAAGCTGAAGCCTCAAAGCACGGTTTAGGTGCAGTTCTACTTCAAGATGGCAAGCCAATTGGGTATGCCTCGAAATCACTATCTGCCAGCGAAATTAATAACGCCCAGATAGAAAAAGAGCTATATGCCATTTTATTTGGATGTAAGCGCTTCCACCAGTATGTCTATGGTCGTCATGTTATTGTGGAAAGTGACCACAAACCACTGGAGTCCATCATGAAAAAATCGCAGCAGCACCTCCAAGACTACAAAGCATGATCCTACAACTTCAGAGGTATGATTTCACCATCATCCACAAGTCAGGCAAACAAGTCCCTGTTGCCGATACCCTCTCGAGAAAGTCACTGACTGACCAGGATGATAGCCTACGAGAAGGAATGGACATGCAGGTCCACACAGTGTACAGCAGCCTACCCGTCAGTAATGCCAAATTAGAGAACATCCGCAAAGAGACTGAGAATGACTTGCAGCTCAGGCTGTTAAAGAAAATAATCAAGGAAGGATGGCCTGCAGTAAGGAAATCATGCCCCCAGAGCATAGCTGAATTCTGGAACCATAGTGATGAGCTCACTCAAATGAATGACATCTTGTTTAAGGGTGAGAAAATCATTGTTCCTACTTCACTATGGCGGGAGATGCTTTCCAGGATTCACTTGGGCCACATGGGTATAGAAAAGTGCAAGCAGAGAGCGCGAGATGTTTTATTTTGGCCAGGGATGAATAAGCAGATCGAGGAGATGGTTGAACGTTGTCCTATCTGTATTGAGCACAGGACTTCTAATAAGAAGGAGCTAATGATAAGTCACAAGATTCCAGACAGGCCATGGCAAACTGTTGCAAATGATCAGTTTGCTTGGAATAGGGACAACTATATAAACACAGTGGACTATTATAGCAGTGTAGCCAAGTGGGGAATATTGATCCCTTTGCCCTATTGGTTCCCCTGTGTTTTGGGTGGGGCTTAGCGCTATATAGAGGGTGGATTCAGTTAGGTATGGTGCTGACGCAGTTCCTGTTGCTGGCGGTGGAAGTAGCAGCTGTGCTGTGAGTGGGCAGGGGGTTAATTGGTTTCCGTAACCATCCCTTAGCCATTGGTTGCGGTATATTGATCGCATGGTTGGTGAAATGCATGCCGCTGGGGAGTTGCGTCCTGTTGCTGTTGGGGAGGTGGTGAAGGCAGCCCCAGCAGTGGTATAAGTCTTCCGGTTGGTGGTAGGTATATCGGGGAGATTAGCGGGGTATTTAGTTGTTAGCGTGGCCTGTAAGTATTTTAATATATTGCAGGTTTACTGGGGAACGTGGACCTCGCCGCTGTTTTGTCTGTCTGGTTACCAGTGATCGACATCTGTGCATCCTGTGGAGAACGTGGATTCGTGGGGGTGGCCAGAGCGGGACTGTGGTGCCAGGAGTTGCCCGGAGTGCTGCTATTCCGCTGCCGATTGCGGCATCTAGTCTATGCATATACTGCCTCAAGATTTTGTATTTTGGTTGTTTTGGTATGCTTTATTTTATTGCATGTATTAATTATTTGTGTTTGCCTTGGTTTGTTAATTTATTTTGATTGTGATTTTGTATTTATCTTGGGGGCGGTTAAGCAGGCCTAGCGGGGTAATGGAAAGCGGCGGTACCCTACTAACCTGGTGTTTTGTTCCCTCATCTGTGTTTCAGGGCTAGTAGCCTTGCGCCGCACCCGCCTGGTGTATGGTGGACGTCACCCGTGTGCGTGTGCTGTAAAGTCACCGGTGTTGGTGTATTACGCCGTGTGCGGGGTCGATGGCAGGGATTGGGCGCCTATGGGGTTTTAGATTTATGGTGTGGACTACTGAACCTTTTCATTGAATGTAATAAAACAAATAACTTTTACTGGCTCGCGTCTCTGGCCCTTTCCGGTGATTCGAACCTGTGTGCTGTTTTGAGGGTTGGGGTGTTAGGGTCCCCAGGGCAGTGTCCCTGGGGTGGCGTAGTCGGCTACTCATAGGGAAAAAAAGGGGTATTGTAGATCGCTAGGACACAGCAGGTAGTTTCAAATTGACAAGCTGCACAGCACAACATCCTCTGTTATGATAAACAAATTGAAAGAAGTTTTTGCCAGACATGGCATACCTGAAACTGTCGTATCGGACAATGGCCCCCAGTATAAATGTAGTGAGTTTGAAACGTTCGCAAACACCTGGGAGTTCAGCCATATTACCACTAGTCCGCATTATCCCCAAAGCTACGGTTTGGCTGAGAAGGCAGTACAGATTGCCAAATCGCTCATGGAAAAGTCCAGTACTGATCAGAAAGATCTGAGCCTGAGTCTTCTCGAGTATCGTAACACCCCAGTGGATGGCTTCAGATCACCAGCACAGCTTCTAATGAGTCGTCGCTTACGCTTAACCTTACCCAGAAGTCATCAGCAGCTTCAGTCCAAAGTGATTAACAATTGAGAGTTTCATTCCAGAAGAGTTCACAAACAAAATCATCAGAAAAGGTATTATGACAGATCCGCTAAACAAATGCCATCACTGCGCAATGGACAATACATCCGATTCCAGGAGCACAGCTAGTGGAAACCAGCTCTAGTCATCAGGCAAGCTGATACTGAAAGGTCATATCACATACATGCAACTGACGGTGGACAGGTGTATAAACGAAACAGACGACACCTTCTTCACACTAAGGGAGCACGTCCTGCCGAAGAGAGTTTTGACCACAACAGGCAGCAGGCCCAACACCGCATCACACAACCAGCCTCCTTTGCAGCCAATGAGTCAGCCACTTCTACTGTCCCTTACCGGACAAGGTTTGGACGTGAAGTCAAGCCAAGAACAATTTTGGACTTGTAAATGCTGTAAAAGGGTGCAGGCAGATACAATGTGATTGTATTGTGTTGATATACATTCTTCTGTTCATGACCTGTAGGTAATGTGGAAACAAGGTTGCAGATATTCCATCATAGTGGTATTGCTGTTATTGTTTTGCGTGTGACTCTTCAGTTATATACATGTAAAAAGAAAAAAAAAATTCAAAAACAAGGAGGATGTAATATTCGTGCAGAATATATTGCATAATTTGTTAGACACGGAATTGATTATTTAAATGATGTGTACGTGTTTAATAGAAGCTTTATGTGGATTGGTTAATGCACACGTGATCTGTTTATGCATACTCGCTGAGAGTCAGTTAGAGTAATTCTACCTGCCTGTACAGAGTACAAGATATACTCCGTGTCATTCAATAAAGATTGTGCACAGCTATCCTGCTGTAATTCTTTATAAACAACAAGACAAAACACTGCCTAGTGTCTTGGTGCTTGTGCACTCACATGTGTGGTGCAGGGTTGCTGACCAGACATATTCTCTTACACTGAGCTGGTTTCCACTAATGAAATTCCCTAAGATGATCAGAATATACCCATACTGTTGCCCTCTCCTATCATCCTGTTACCCTTCAGTCAAAAGTAACCATTGGTGAGCTGCATGTGAATCTGCTGTAAACTGACAGGCATCTGCAGGTGTTTAGAGTAGTTTATAACTGCTTTGTGTCTCTTTAAAATCATTCTGTGTTGTGATGAAATTGTGTGCCTGTGGTTGTTATATAGTAGAGATTGAGCACCCCCTCCTGGCAGTAATATGACAATGAAAGCACACAGATTCAAATACCTACAATGACATTATAATTAACTTTATTGATCCCAGGGGAAATTCTGGTGCATATATCAGCAACATCATAGTCCATAGACAAACATATATATAGTGCCAAACAGACACACAGAATGTGATGCAAAAAAAAATTAATACTTAAAGATACAAGTAATTGTTATGTGCAAATAAATTATGTGCAGTTAGAACAGTAAGCACTGGATTGTACTGTAACAAGAGAGGATGTTTCCAGATGCGTTATGGCTGTGGATGGGGATTGGCACATCAGGAGAAAGCACTGTGGTGTGAAGCAGCAGGCAGGAATGATCCCCAGTAATGAGATTTAGCACACTGGGGTGGAATGACCCAATGGTTACATGTGCTCCCGGATAGCGTCCCCAGAAGGAGATTGGCAGAATTGTTCATAATCTAGTTCTATTTTGCCAATATCCTCTTCTCTGCTACTGCCTGCAATGGGTCCAGTGTCAGTCCTGTGATGGAGTTGGCCTTCCTAATAGGTTTGTTCAGGCATTTGTCAAGGCCTGCACTGATTGCACTTCTCCAGCATCCATCCATCCATCTTCTACCGCTTTTCAAGGTCGGGTTGCAGGGGCAACAGTCTAAGCAGGGAGTCCCAGACTTCTCTCTCCCTGGTCACTTCGTCCAGGTCCTCCAGGGTAATCCCGAGGCGTTTCCAGACCAGCCGAGTGACATAGTCTCTCCAGCGTGTCCTGGGTCTTCTCCGGGGCCTCCTCCCAGTGGAACATGCCTGGAACACCTCACCAGGGAGGCATTCAGGAGTCATCCTGACCAGATCTTGTTGCAGAGGATCAGCGGCTCTAATCTGAATCCCTCCCGAATGACCGAGCTTCTCACCCTATCTCTAAGGGAAAGCCCAGCCATCCTGTGGAGGAAACCCATTTTGGCCACTTGTATTCGCAACCTCATTATTTCGGTCACTACCCACAGCTCATAACCACAGGTGAGTGTATCAATGTAGATCGACTGGTAAATCGAAAGCTTTGCCTTTTGGCTCAGCTCCTTTTTCACCATGACAGACCGATGCAGCACCTGCATCACTGCTGATACCGTCTCCCGCTCCATCCTTCCCTCACTCATGAACAAGACCCCAAGATATAAGGACCCCCTCCCAGACCCGGAGAGAGCGCTCCACCCTTTTCCGGCAGAGGACCATGGTCTCAGATTTGGACGTACTGATTTTAATCCCAGCCACTTCACACTCTGCGAACAGCGAGACGAAGGTCAAGGTCCGATGAAGCCAACAGAACCACATCATCTGCAAAAAGCAGAGACCTAATCCTGAGGTCACCAAACCGAACATCATCAATGCCCTGGCTGAACCTAGAAATTCTGTCCATAAAATTTATGAACAGAATCAGTGACAAAGGGCAGCCCTGGCGGAGTCCAACCCTCACTGGAAACAATTCCGACTGCCGACAATGCGGACCAAGCTCTGACCCTGGTCATACAGGGACCGAACAGCCCTTATAAGGAAGCCCGGCACCCCATACTCCCAATGCAGTCCCCACAGAACTCCCCGACAGACACGGTGGAATGCCTTCTCCAAATCCACAGAGCACATGTAGACTGATTGGGCAAACTCCCACACACCCTCCAGGACCCTGCTGCAAGTATAGAGCTGGTCCACTGTTCCATGGCCAGGGCAAAAACCACAATGCTCCTCCTAAATCCAAGGTTCGACAATCCGATGGACCCTCCTCTCCAGGACCCCTGAATAGACCTTACCAGGGAGGCTGAGGAGTGTGATCCTCCTATAGTTGGAACACACCCTCCGATACTTCTTCTTGAAGAGGACCACCACCCCGGTCTGCCAATCCAGAGGCACTGCCCCCGATGCCTGTCAACCAGGACAGTCCTGCAACATCCAGAGCCTTGAGGAACTCCGGGTGGATCTCATCCACCCCAGGGGCCCGGCCACCAAGGAGCTTTTTAGCCACCTCAGCGACCTCCGCCCCAGAGATAGGGGAGTCCAACCCCAAGTCCCCAAACTCTGCTTCCTCATTGGAAGGCATGTCGGAGGGATTGAGGAGGTCTTCAAAGTCTTCCTTCCACTGACCCACAACATTCCGAGCTGAGATCAGCAGCACCCCATCCTCACCATAAACAGTGTTGATACTGCACCACTTTCCCACCCTGAGCCACCAGATTGTGGACCAGAATCTCCTCAAAGCCTTCCAGAAGTTGCTCTCCATGGCCTTGCCAAACTCCTCCCACACCATAGTTTTTACCTCAGCGACCGTTGAAACCGCGTTCCACTTGGCCCACCAGTACTCATCAGCTGCCTCTGGAGTCCCACAGACCAGAAAGGTCTGATAGGACACCTTCTTGATGTTGATGGAATCCCTCACCACTGGTGTCCATCAGCGTGTTTGGGGATTGCCCACGACAGGCACTGACCACCTTATGGCCATATCTCCAGTCAGCCGCCTCATTCAGATTCAATGTCCCCTGCCTCCATCGGAACTTGGGCGAAGTTCTGCCGGAGGTAGGAGTTGAAGCTCCTTCTGATAGGGGATTCCGCCAGACATTCCCAGCAGACCCTCAATATACGCCCTGCAGCACCTCCACTTCCTCCCCTTGGGGAGTGACTGGTCTCTGGGGCTCCCTGATACTATGGAAGTCCACCACCAGCTCCTTTTTCTTGCTGAATTTGAGCTGCAAGTTGCTCTTCCTGCACCACAAGACAAAGTCGTCTACTAGTCCTCTATACTTTGACTCATCTCCATTGCTGATGTATCGAGGAGTCGTCAGAGAACTTCTGTAAATGGCAAGAAAGAGTTGTACTGGAAGACCGACATACAGAGGATAAACAGGAAGTTGGGCTGGACTGTGTCCTGAGGTGCCCCTCTGTTTCTCACCACCAACTTCGACACACAGTCCCAGAGTTATATAAACTGCCGTCTGTTACTTAGATAGTCAATGATCCAGGAGTCTTTGGGGGCATCAAGGAGCATTATCCTGAGCTTATTCCCCAATCAAAGAGGGAACTGGATGGTGTCGAAGGCACTGGAGAAGTCAGCGAACATAATCCTAAATGTGGTGACAGCTTTGTCTAGGGGGAAGTTGGCCATGTGAAGCATGTGGATCAGAGCACCATTCACACCTGTGTGCGCCTGGTCAGCAAACTGCCGGGGATCCATCTGCTCTGTTACCAGGGGTCAGAGCTGGTTCAGTACTGGCCTCAGAGGTGTAGTTATGAGTGAACACAAGCATACAGCATATACCCACCCCGAAAAAAATGGATTTAACACATACTGACCTACAAATTATCAGCAATGTGTATCAGTCAGAGGAAAAGAGTGTTCACCTAATTATTCGGTATAACAGTGTACCCACCTACCAAAGGACAACTTACACCACTGACCAGCCCCACAAAGGTTGTCATATATCAGACGAGAGCAACTGCTCTGAGGTCCTTAAGGGAACTGGAGTGCCCTTTCTTTGGAACAGAGACCACACAGGAAGGTCCAGGCTCAGAGAGAGGGAGAATAGGTGCTGTAGGACCCCCAGAACTGGCTGGCACATGTCTTACTGAATAAGTGAAAAACAGTAACTACAACTTTTCCGTAATAAGTAACAAAAGGGCTTTGCCAGATCTCAGTGGATGATAAAGATCCACATTTGTACCCTGTTATAACAACATAATTTTCATGTATTAATATTATACTTTTGTGTTAAAATGTTAAAAGGATATCATTATGACAAGAATTTTTTCTTTTTTGTGTCATGGTGGCAACAAGGGGTGGCATGCTAGTGCAGTGGTTAGCACTGTTGTCTCCCACCTCTAGAACCAGAGTTTGAGTCTCTGCCATGGGTCCATGTGTGTGGAGTTTGCATTTATCCCTGTGTTGTCATGGTGTTTCCTTAAGGTATTCTGGTTTTCCCCCACAGTCCAAAAGCATCCATCCATTTTCTGTAACTGCTTGCCCTATTCAGAGTCAAGGGGAATCCAGAGGCTATGAACAGAAGACAGGGAACAACCCAGGATGGGATGCCAACCCATTGTAGAGCATAGTCACACACTATTTACTTACAATTTTGATAACTCCAATGTTTTGGGGCAGTGGGGGGGACTGGAGTACCTGGAGGAAAGCCCACAACAACACAGGGAGAACATGCAAACTCCACACACACACTGAAAAAAAATGATTTTTGACCTTAGTAATCTTTGCTCTGTAAAATGAGAAGATTTCGCTTAAAATGCCGTTTTTCTAGTATGTGTAGCCCAATATTTGAGATTTTTATTGCACTCAAAATTCGGTGTAAATGCTACTAATCCATTTGAGGAATGCTGACATGCGCCAGAATTGAGCACATCTAATGTTGGAGCTTGTCTCCGCCGAGTCCGTTGATGAGGAAAGAGACGCACACGTGAGGCGAAAGGTGGTTGTAAGTCAGCACTTTATTCTTGGCACAGATCGCGATCCGGGAGCCACGCTCGCATGCACATACAGTACATACCAGAGGAATCTCAAACTCTGTTGTCTGTGTCTGGCTTATATAGCCCGTCTGGGGCGTCTGCTAGTCTTGATATTTTTCCACTAGCGTGACAAACAACTCCATTTTGATATCTGCTTTCGGTAGTACCCATACCCCCCCCCCTTTTTTGTGTTCTCTTTTGCGGCTTTAGCGACCCCTTCCCTTGTTAAGCCCAGTAGGGCAAGCATTGGCACAATGTCTCAGCAACCCTGCAAAGCACACCATTTGTTTCCCTGTGTCACAACCACCTTAGAGTGAGGCCCCCTGCCCTGCCTGCCTGCAAGTCGGTTCCTGTTTTCAGTGTTACAAAGTTTAGCACAAAGTTTAGCCCCTCAATTTCCCCCATTTGATCTCTACTCAGAGATCACCCCTAGGTATACTGATTCGTGGAAAATTGCTGTATCCCCCTTTTGATCACCGCAAGGAGATCACCCTTCTTAAAGGGGACGCACCTGGCCAGCCGATGGCTCCCCTTCCTCCCCTTCACCAGCCAGGTCAGCCAGGAGGGGCATCATCAGCATGTTCGTGTGGGCGTCCCTCTTCTCTATTGTGGACGTGATAAACCGAATTGTGAGAGCACGCAGGCAAGGAATGCAGCAACACCCGCAGGTAACTAGTATAGCAGAGAATGTAGCAATCGATAATAATAGCGGAGCCATCAAACCTTCCCACTGCCCAAACATGGAGGTCATCCAGTCATCCCAGAGGTTCTCTATTTCGGAGAGTTCATGCATGGTTTTGGAGAGAGTGCGGAGGCCCTCTAATGCCTTAGTGACGGACCCGTCTGGGGCAGTGTTATTGGGGATGAAAGTGCAACAGATGTCCCCAAACATGGCACACACGCCCACTTTTTCTGCCAGCAAAATATCTAGAGCAAGTCTGTTCTGCACAACCATCAGGGAGGTGGGGCCTAGTTGTCCAGCTAGGCCCTCTACTATGTCTCGTGCGAGATTGGAGAGACGGAGCACATTATAGTGGACATAGTTGATGCGATCCACATTCTTATTTGGGGTTATGGGAAAGATTGCTGCCACTATTGGGATGTTCTCGAACCCCGCAGCCACTTGGTCCTCCAGCCTGTATTCGTCCGGGACTCCCCTCGGAATACCTATGGCATCTATATAAGTTGGAGAGTCCACGGTGGGGTTAAAGTTGTGAGCACTCCATTTCCCTAGTACATGCCTTCTTCTCCGGAGGGGGAGAGGGGAGGTGGTGACACTCAGCCTTGTGGGTCGTTCACCTATCAGCACCAGAGGGGCCCCCAACCTAACCATAGCACACACTCCCTGACTGCTTATGGGCATCCAGACTCGGAGTTTGTTTCGACCACAGTACCAGTAAAGACCTGAGCGGGCCCAGTGCCCTATCTGACCAGTCCCAGTGACATTTTGTTGGTGGCATTTGCACCAGTCGCTGGGCACCTCTCCTATGGGTGGACCTGTCCCTGTAAAGTTAAAACAGAGGTATTCTCCTTTACCTTTATGGGGTGTAAAGGGCCCTGCCTTTGTAGTGTTATCTATAGGAGGAAAGATGGATGCCAGAGAACTACAGTGTGTGGGGGTTGCTTCCCTGGTAAGGGCTAACATGCAGGCATACCCCCAGGTGTCTTCTGGATGCAGTGGGGCCAGCTCTGTATATAGCTGGGGCTTGGCCACCACGCAGGCCACACAACCTTCCATGTGTTGTTCTCTGGCTGTCTGGGCTATCCAGTCCAGCCAGAGGTTACTGTCCTTATATCTGGTTGCCAGCTGGAGTACGTCTAGGGGATTTAATCTGTTATAGTCAACCTGCCATATTCTGATGTCATTTGTGGGGCGGACTGGCTCCGATGGTGGGGTGTCAGTGGGGAGGGAATTTACGCCCCTGGGCGGGTCTATGAACTGGATCCGTACCAGCCCCCAGGGGTCCTGTCCAGTCTGATCCACCCCTAGAGAGACATATAGTATGTCTTCTCCGTCTGGGCCGGAGTGGTAGTTCCCCAGTGACAGGGCCTTGTCTGCTTACCGTCGGATGAGGTGTCTCTGGTCTTCTCTGTCAGACAGGGGTAGACTACCCTGCTGGTTCCCTCAGGTCAGGGGATTATTCTGCCACTCTGCTGGGACCTGAGTTGCTGGGCTCTGCCACCGCTGCACACTGGCTCCAATGGTACCACGTATCACCTTTGCCTTTCAGCTGGACTACGTGGGAGATCCTCTCGATGACTCGGAAGAGACCAGTCCACCTAGACTCTGACCACTTCCTCTTGATGACCTTCAGGAGGACCCACTCTGCCGTGTGAGGCTTGGCTGGTCAGACCTCTGGTCTCGCCTCCTGGACCTGCTTGGAGAAACCTGTAACGAGAACTTGTAATCCATCATATTATGCCTTGGCATTCCCTCCTCCTTTGTGTTCTGGGTCCCACTTTAGTTCTCTGCGGGGCCCAGGAAATTGTCGCCCCATCTGCAGCTCAAAGGGGGTGAACCCTGTACCTCGATTTATGGAGCTCCTGATTGACATCAGGGCTAGAGGTAATGCATCAACCCAATTCAATTTAGTCTGTGCACAGATTTTTGCCAATTTTTGTTTGACCATCTGGTTCATGTGCTCTACCGTCCCCTGGGACTGTGGGTGATACATTGTCCTGAAAGCATGTCTTTGCCCCAATGCCCTTTCAGCTTTTTGCAGATACTCGTTTTTGAAATGGGACCCATTGTCTGACCTCACCCTCTCGGGAAACCCATGCCCGGGAATATATTGATTGATTAGGAACTTAACCACAGAGGCCCCATCCTCTCTCTTCGTGGGTCATGCTTCTGGCCATGCCGAGAACGCATCCACACACATCAGTACATAGTGCATTCCCTGCACTGGGGTTACCATGTCTGTGTAGTCCATAACTATTTCTTCTCTGGTCCTGCAGCATGCCGGAAACTTACCCTTCTCTGGTTTTACCGTGGGCCTCAGGTTGTGCAACGCGCAGATTTCATAGCTCTTTACAAACTCCAGCACCAATTCTTTCAAAAACGGATACTACCAGCCTCTCAGGTTGTTGAGCATTTGCCTCACTCCCACATGGCTCATGCCGTGAGCCTCCTCCAGGACCTGTTGCCTGATTCCCATAGGGAGGGCTGGCTTCCCCTCCTTGTTGCACCACAGTCCCTCTGTCTGGATACCCCCCTTTTCTATCCACATGTTTCTCTCCTCTGGGGAGGCTTAATTCTGCATTTCTTGGACCCTAACCGAGGTCAGCCTGCCCTGTCCTTTTAAGTTCCTCTTCTACCGTAACCATCTGTCTGCTTACCACATATCCTGTGGCTCATTTCGCTTCTTCATCAGCTGCTTGATTTCCTTGAGCCTCCACTGTCCCTGACCCCTCATGTTCTTTACATTTTACCACAGCTACCCTTTTAGGAAGCATCAATGCTTCTGCTAGCTCGCTCATTTATGCCTCGTGTTTAATTAGTTTGTCTCCTGCCGTTAAAAATCCAGCCCTCAGCCATTGGCTGAGTTCCACATGCACTGCACCTACGGCATATGCTGAATCCGAATAGATGGTGACTTCTTTTCCTTCTGCTAGCTTCAAGGCTTCGATGATTGCCCTGGCTTCCGATCTTTGGGCCGATTGGGTCCCCTCGAGTCTCTCCACTTTCAGAGTTTTGAACCCTTGTCCTCCCTTTGCTACTACTGCAAACCCTGCTTGCAACCCTCCACTGTCTGTCCTAAAACAACATCCATCTTTGAACCAGTCCTCTGTCCCTTCTATTTTTTTGGCTGCGAGGTCCCCTCTGACCTTTTCCTCTTTCCTGACCCTATCCTCGCAGTCATGTGGTTCTTCTTGCCCCATTGCTGTGGACCCCAACCCAACCCATTGCTGTGGACCCATACCATAATTGGGAGGTCCGCCCCATGGGCCGAACGAGGCGGTGGCATGCTCCCCTGTGGTGCCCCTGCCACCATCTGCCTCCCCTGCTCCTTCTTTCAATTATCCTATACTTTTTGTCTCACTTCTCCCACCTGCAGTTTCAACAATTGTGCCTGTAAGTCTTTCAAGTTACTTTCCTCCTTGGTAGCCTCATCTTTCACCCTCTGGAGAAGATGCAACACGTGTCTATCCCATACTGGTGAATCAGCTCCTGGCAGATCAGGATTAGCCAGGATGGCCACTCTGACCCCTTCCGGGACGCCCTCCATTACTGCTCGCCTAAACCATTCCTGTTGGACCCTAGCCCGCCCCGGGTGACACCCAGTTCTCTTAGTTCAATCCTCCTTACACTTGTCCAAATATTCCCTGGGGTATGTTTTAGGGTCCCACATGAATTTTGGAATGCTGGCCCCACTAGGACCAGGGAACAACTTCCGCTTGGCCTCACCCAGGTCCATCACTACGTCTGTTAAGGTTACACTATCTCCGCAAGTGAGCGTCCCTGCCATTTCCTCTATCTCTTGCAGGGAGTGCTTAGTCAGGCACCTAGCAACCACTGCTCTGAAGTCTCCTAAGGCCAACTTTGTCCCCTGTGTCAGTTGGTCTAATTTATCCATCCAGTGACCGCCCCCCTTCTAAATCCTGCACGTCCCCCAAGGAGAATGGCTTATATCTTTCGGGTCCCCCTGAAGCTCCCCGTAATAAGGGAAGCTGCCTGTGCTTCAGGTTTCGGGACCTTAATGTCATCCTACGGGTCTCCCGGTTGCACCAATCCGGTACCTCGTCTTGTTCTTCCTCCAGATCTATCAACACCCTTTCCTCTCCTTTTTCCACTTTCCCCACTGCATTAGACCTGCCTTTTCTTTCTGCCATTTTGCTTCATCCCTCTGACCAGTATGTTCCTTCTCTTTTCTCCACAACAACTCCCCTAATGATTGTCTATCTTCTGCTTTATACCCGTCAGACCGTACCACTAGACTCATTCACCCCCCAATGTCAGCTATATCCTTCTCTCTACATTTCTCCTTTGCTGCTTTCCCTACTGCTATTTTTACCACCTGCATCTGTTTGTTCAGGGGCCTCCATCGTCCATTCCGCGGCGGACCCCAGCCTCCGTCATCTAGTTCTCTATCAAATTCGTGATCCATGTTCCTTATCAGGCTTACGTTTCTCTTGATCTAACAGCCCTTCTGCCAGGGGTTCACCCACCCACACTTGGTACACTTCTTAGTTGTCACGGAGTGTCCGACTAACAAACACCACCAATGCATAGACTCCCACACAACACAGAATAACACAAAATAACACTATCACACTTTTTGGTGCTTTGAGACCCCTGGTCTCGGGACTCCAACTGGATGCTTTGAGGATTTTAACCTCTGGACTCCAACCAGTTTTAGAGAGGAGGAACCTTACTCATCTAGCCAAACTAGCATTCGGGGGTCCTGAATTCCCTGGAACTCTAACCCAGCTTCTCTATTGCCCGTCAGCAAATAGTGGGGTTGCCACACCAAGGACAATACGGGGGTCCCAGACCCTCCGTCAATAGGTTCCAGTTACACTTTCCCTTTAGAACTATACATACAACAAATCCCCCCCTCTTTACTTTGCCGACGGATCCCGGGACACTTCCAGCCACTTGATTTCACAATCGCCAATATGCAGATTTCGATAAAACAGGCTCTGCCTACCTTATAGTAGATGAGGAGTCCGTTGATGAGGAAAGAGACGTACATGTGAGTGTGGTTGTAAGTCAGTACTTTATTCTTGGCACAGATCGCGATCCGGGAGCCACACTCACATGCACATACAGTACATACCCGAGGAAGCCTAAACTCTGTTGTCTGTGTCTGGCTTATATAGCCCGTCTGGGGCGTCTGCTGGTCTTGATATTTTTCCACTAGCATGACAAACAACTCTATTTTGACATCTGCTTTCATTAGTACCCATACCCCCCCCCCCTTTTTGTGTTCTCTTTTGCAGCTTTAGTGACCCCTTCCCTTGTTAAGCCCAGTAGGACAAGTGTTGACGTAATGTCTCAGCAACCCTGCAAAGCACATCATCTGTTTCCCTGTGTCACAACCACCTTAGAGTGAGGCCCCCTGCCCTGCCTGCCTGCAAGTCGGTTCCTGTTTTCAGTGTTACAAAGTTTAGCACAAAGTTTAGCCCCTCACTAACTAAATGTTTTAAGACTTCTTGAGATTACACGTGACAGAAAGTTCGGGCGAAGAAAACGTTTGGAGGACATGCTTACCAACAAATAATTTTACAGGTAAGAACAGACTGACTGTTCGTTTTGACGTATTTAAAGTAAAGAATGGATTTTAAATGGAGTTTAAAACATAAGCATGCATATTATCTGTTAGTGTACATCTACACTAAAAAGATATTTTCACTGCACAGAATTGTCTGCGTTTGGCTGACTCGGCGGGAAACACAAGGTAGCTTGGGTTTCTGGCCTGTAAATTAAAATCAGTTTAACTGTAACTATAAATTCACTAATTCAAAGTCAGATCAGTTTTTAGAATTCATTTAATTATTTGCTATAACTCGTGTATACCGTGCTGATAAAAATGCTGTGCCAAGCAAGATTTAAGAGCAACATAAACTCGCCGCGACCTGAATCACTAAAATTAATGAAGAAGGATTAGTGCCCGAATTGTTTAATAGTCTTGATCGAGTTGAGATTTGAATAGTATTTAAACTGACCTTCCAGCTACTGACACGAATATCGTCAACATGTTTTAATTTTAATCATAAGCATTAGCTGTGCGTGCCAATCACTGGTAACCTGCACTTACTTGATGTATCTGCTACTTAGCTGGCTAGCTATTTTAACACGTGCTCACATCAGAAGGCTAATGATAACTTTAGCAGTTTGGAGGGAAACTACGAGTGTCTTGGAAGTATGTGTCAAAAGTATCGTGGATAGGTGCTGCGTGATACACACACAGCGTAAGCTCCGTGGCCGCAGTACACTCGAAAAATGCCCCCACTCCGCAATCTAGAATTGGGCCAGCTGTGTGGTAAGACAATTAATCCCGCATATCAATCAAAAATTTCCATTTAAATGAAGTGACAAAACTAACTGTCCAAAGCCAGTACCTGTCACATTTGCCACCCAGAAGAGCATTGGGGGAAACGCACCCGAAAACTGGGCTCTGTTAAGATTATTGCATTTCTAATTGGAATGAAAATACCAGCTGATGAACCAGCATGGCAACTTTTAATGGATCTGAAAGAAATTGTGGAGCTGGTTGCTGCTCCAGTCCACACAAATGAGACCATTTGCTACCTAGGTATCAAAATATCAGAGCACAGATATAGATATCTGCATGTCTTTCCAGGTGAAAAAATTATACCAAAGCATCATTTTCTGGAGCACTATCCCGATTTGATAAAGGCCTTTGGACCTCTTGTGGCTATGTGGACAATGCACTTTGAAGCTAAACATGTTTTTAAACATGTTGTCCAGCATACACATTCTTTCAGAGACATTTTGTTATCTCTTACTACCAAACATCATCTGTTAAAGGCATATCATTTTTTTTCAAAATCAGCCCTGTCTGTTTCACATGTTTTACATATGCCTTTGGAATTGATGAAGGCTGACATGCAGGAAGCAATACTGAGCAAATTCCCAAATCAGACATCAGCACAATTGGCTAACTCTGTGTCCTGCCATGGAACAAAATACTGTGCTGGTATGATTCTGACCCATGACTCTACTGCAGGGCTCACAGATTTTGCACAAATTCACCAAATTGCTATTATTGAGAATTTAGTTGGGTTTATTGTGAAGACCCGGGTGGCATGGAATGATGAGCGCATGAGATCATTTGAGCTAGAGGCACCAGGACATCTGAAGTTCATTCTCCAGAGTAACTTAAATGACACTGTGCCATTGGCTGTGTACTGTGTTGGGGGCAAATCAATGGTTACCCTGAAATAGTACATTGACGTGCCATTCTAGCTTATAAGTTATCGCTTGACAGTTTGTTTTTTTGATGAATAACTAAGGTATTTCTTATACTAATAGAATTATTGTTGAGAAAAAATGGTTTTGTGTTCTATGTTAATAGCCTTCATATATGTAACATTCAGTTTCTCTTTTTTTTTTTTGGAACAAACTCATTAAATGTCTAAACCAACAATGTTACGAGTGATGATTAAACATGATGCATGTAAACTGAGCCTACCATTTGGGATTCCTGATTTAGTTGAAGAACTTGAGAGGGCAGTGAAAGAGGAATTAAATGTACCTGACAGCTTTGTTCTGCATTACCTGGATACGGAATTTGGAGAATTTTTTTTTCATTGACTTCTACAGCTACTTTGAAGGACAAAGATACCATTGAGGTGGTTTTTGTAGAGCCTGTGTTTATCACTTTAACGGCAATAGACTGCCCTCAGAATACCTCCACTTCCTGTCAACTGTGTTTTCAGTCAATTCATCAGATGTCTCATCTGCTCAGCATGGATTAGATGATACAGTGTTGCTATCCCCTCTGAGGAGTCAAGGGTTGCGTTCACAACACTGGCCAGCTCACTTTGACATTCCTGAATTTCCATATGACACAGAGCTAACTCTGCAGACAGGAAATGATGAGTTTCTTAAAAACGGGGTTCTCTTAAACAATCACAGTGTGAGGTTTCAGATTTCTCACACTATTCAAAAAGTATTCCAGTACTGTGCATACCCCACCAGCAATCAGGTATGTGCGGTTGCACAGGCCTTAATTGAAAAGTATCCGTGCTTGAGGGAGCCTGGTCATTGTCTGGGTATAATGGTTGGTTATCCAGATTGAAGAATAAAATGGCCAACTATAGAAAGAAACTAAAACAGCCTGGATGCCCAGAATTGGCTGTTAACTTCTCACAAAACAAGAGGCCTGCTGCGTAAAGCTGAGTTGAACTACCTTCCCCCTCTCCCATCTGATGAAAACAAACTTTGGAGAGACTGAGAATAGAGCTTCTCAGTGACATCAAGGAAAATCGGAAAGCTGTTCTGATGGCCAGAACCTTTTCCTCTCAGACAGGAAATAGTTGAGGACAGCCCTCCTGTACACGACCTGTTGCAGAGATGGCCAGCCCTTTTTGATGTCATTCAGGTAATTTCAGTGTTTTTAATAATAGCTTTAAAAGGTTTTTATTTTGTTTTCTGAATATCATTGAATTTAAACAGGTGAATATTGATTGTATCCTTCATGTAACGCTATATTTATTTAATTATAGACAATTTTGTTAATAAATTTATTAACAATAATAATATTGTATTTCAGATGAAAGAAGAATTCAGAAGGTTGACAGCCATTGATTTGGAATCAGAGTTCTATTCTAACCTAGACAAATATACAGATAGACTCCTCAGTTTATACCACTCCAAGGGAGGAAATGCTGCAAGTAAAATGCATGATTTGCTGATGCTGCTGGACCAGGTAATACATTAGTATTTACTAATGAATCATTTATTAGTATTTACTAAATAATTCATAAGTAAACAGATTTAATAAACCTATAACCTTTTTGTGTTTGTCTGTGTTCCAGTAAGGATGCTGGTGTGGACGACCGTAGAAATGTAGTGATTCGTGGCTTGAAGGTACACTTCTCTGAAAATGCTGAGCACCTCATCACACACTACCAGGTTAGTGTAGTACAGTGTACATCCACCACACCTTTTCCCTGTCATGTGTAGTACAGGTGGATCCTGAAGTGCCTCTGTTACCACTACAGATGTGATTTAATCTGGCCTCATCAAATTTCACAAATCCATAGGTCAAGAACTAAACTACAAAGCAGGCTCAGACTTTACAAACTGGCACATTACGTAATTAAAATATTTGGTCCAGATGACCCTGCATGGTCAAAGTATATCCTTAAAATTGCCAAAATTTAATTAATAATTAAATGTTTAGCTCTCAGAAACAGATATTTCACCTTTCAATTTGATGGAAACAAATAAATCCTAAGGCACATTGTTGTCATCCCCATTAAAACACTTTGATTTTGTTGTATAGAATAACTGTAAAGGTACCAATATGCAGAATTTGAGCCTACTAGGTGGTTTAGTTATTGATAAATGATTTTGAGAAGTTTATCAAAAGCTCAGGCTGTCACTCTGACACCCCTCTCCCATCACAGAATTGGCTGCATGGGTACACATGGTATTTATTCTGAATTTTTGAGACTGAAATGTGTAGGATTTATGGAAAATTGGTTGATTTGATGTGGAATAACCCTGTAGTTATTGCTATCACAATATTTTTCCACTCAGTTTTTTGTAATGACCTTCATTTCAAATCTTATAGTGTGACACATGGCTCGTCCAATCTTCATGTGTGCCACGCCCCCTGATCATCCACGTGAGCTTCCCAGATCATGCCCAGCTGTTTCCGGTTATTTTCGGCTTGTCTTTTTTATATCAGTCCACGTCTTGCCCTGTCTAATGTCGGTCATTGTTGTAACATGCGTCTCTATACCCCACGTCAGCTCTAATAAACCCTCGTTTGCCCGTATTCCGCCTACATGCCTTGTCCTTCGCCGCTTCCAGCCCGCCCGTCCTCCATGGTGCCTAACAGAATGACTGACCGCCAAGCCAATACGCCGCAGCAGACCGAGAGCCAACGTCTCGGTCTGCTGCAAGAGGTGACCTATTGGCTCAAACAGCCCGAGGTCCAGGAGGACCCGGTGGCGCTGGAAGTGGTCGAGCAGAGCGGCAACCTCCTGGCGCGGATGTCCCCGGCTGGAGACGCGTACCTGTTAGCGGAGGTACGTGAGAATCTCCGGTGGCTGCTGCAGCGGCTAACCGGAGAGTCCAGTTAGCCGCTCGGTGTTTTGCGGAGGCTGCGATACCACCTCCTGTCCCGGAGGACACAGTGCAGCCTCTCTCCACCGCTGTAGGCCGGAGAAAGAGGAGGAGGAGACTGAAGGGGAGGCCAGCGGAAGACCAGACTATCCTCCTGGGCGCCTGCTCTCTCTCCTCTGCCTTTCTCCCAACAGAGTGGCAGCACCCGTTTTTACCATGCCTGATCTGCCTGTCCTGCTGGCACCTGATCTGCCTGTGCTTCCTGCATCCACTGCGCCCCCTGCTGGACCCAAGTCGGCGGCTGCAGCACCGCCCGAGGCCCCTCTGCCTCTGCCTGAGCTGCCGTCCGCGGCACTACCCAAGCTTCCGCCTCCACCCGAGCCGCCGCCTCCACCCGTGGCTCCGGCTGCCTCTGTGATCATTGTCTCTGTGGCCCAAGTCCCAGTGCCTGACCCTACTCCAGTCCCTCCAGCTCTAGTCCATGAGGAGGTCCCGGACAAGCTGACCATCGTTCCTTCCTCCTTGGAGGAGGAGGAGCTCGAATAGGACTCCTTGGGGACCTCCCTGATGACTTCTCTTCCCTCGCCCCAGCGAGGTCGATCCCTACCTGAGCTCCACATGTCTGTGTCCCGGAAAGGAAGAGGACACAGGTGCAGGGCTAGGGTCCCACCCACCCTGCCCCCTGACTTGGCCTTGTTCGCCTTGGCTGAGACTCGAGGGGGCGCATGCGGGTCCTGGGGCTTCGGGTCGGCGGTCACTTGCGGGTCCCAATCCGGCACGTCAGGGGACGTCGCCTTGGTCAGCTGTGGCTGTGCTGTCGCCTGCTGCAGCTCCCCCTCCCTCCTTGCCTTTGCCGGTGTCCCCTCTGGCTTCCTCTTCGCCTCCCCTGGTGCCCCCTCCGACTCCCTCCTCGTCCCCTTTACCTGTCCCTCGGCCTGTCTCCTGAGCCCCTCTGAGGTCCCCTCCTGCTCCGGCCTCCCGGTCGCCTGTGGCCCCTCCAGCTACTGCCCGTCGCCTGCTGTAGCTCCCTCGGGCTTCCCTTTCTCCCCCAGCCTTTCCCATCTGGCCTCCCGTCTCTGTTCCTTCTGTTTGTTCCTCGTCCCTTTGTTCCTCCTGCCTCTGCTCCTCGTCCCTCTGTGCCTCCTACTGTATGTTCACTCCCAGCCCTTTCGTTCCGCCTCTCTCTGTTCCCTCTGTGTTGCCTCCTTTTCTGGTCCTTGTGTTTGTTCTGTGCCCAGAGTGCGCGCCTTTGGTGGGGGCGGGCTTCTGTCACGCCCAGCTCGACCAATCCTCATGTGTGCCACGCTTCCTGATCATCCACGTGTGCTTCCCCAATCATGCCCAGCTGTTTCCGGTTATTTTTTCCGGTCTTGCCTTGTCTGATGTCGGTCATTGTTATAATATGCATCTCTATACCCCCTGTCAGCCCTAATAAACCCTTGTTTGCCCGTATTCAGCCTACCTGCCTCGTCCTTCACCGCTTCCAGCCTGCCCGTCCTCCGTGGAACCTGACATGTAGTGTTCATAAACAAGGTTTAAAAAACATTTACTTGGCAGTGTGGTTGTTAGAATTAATAAACACTATTTGGGAAGAAGAGCACAGGTTTGCAAGCTGTATCATATAATAAAGTTGTCCATTATGTTCGTTTATTTCAGGATACTCATGGCGAACTGAACCCTGATGACCTGAAACACCACACTCTAAAGATTGTAACCAAAGAGAGCTCTGCAGATGGCAGTCCGTTAGAGGCAGGGAATATTTTGGAGGGGATACAGGTGATTGCAGGATTACAATGTATCACAAATGCATGTGCCATCCTTCTTCACCTGATGTATGTTCTTAATCTGAGCTATCCCAAGCCACTGAGATACATATTTGAATTCTTCCATAAACCTCTACTGGAATTCAACAGTGGGAACCTGTCCCTAAAGATGCTCTCTTTAAAGAACAATCTGTTGGCATACAGTACATGTATGGTAAACAGTGATATGGTTGAAAATGCAGCCACATACTTCCACATCAGACCTCTAAGATCTTGGAAGATCACTATTTTTTTTTCTTATTTTTCCATTGATAAAGGGTTTGTTTTATTTTATTGTGTTATTAGTTTATGGCAGTGAGGACGTTTTTTTAACTGATAATGTAGCATACTGTTATGTTTTTCAGTTAAAACTTAAGAGGTGGGCAGTGATTAAGGGGATTTTACTACATTGTAAGTTTGTGTTTGAGTTGCAAACATACTTATGTACCAGAACGGTAACATTTTTGTTTTGAGTTATAAGAAAAATGGTGATTTTTTTAAATTTTATTTTCATTGGCTGTTAAAGGAAAGGCTGTATACCATTTTGTATTTTCAGAAAATAAATTAATATAGATTTGAAGTTGAAGACTTATTTCTGTTGTGATGTTTAAAATTATTTTACGTGCAACATCCACCTGCTATTTCAGTAGCAGCAGTAGTAATTAAAGAAGTGGTTATGGTGGTGATAGTAATAACTCAGATTATTACTCAAATGTGTCTTTAAATATTAAAGAAATCTAAATGAACCTGCTTAACTTCATTGGCTGGAGAAATATATATATATATATATATATTTTTTTACATAAAGACATTAAACTGAATACATATTCTTTGGTAGTATCAGTTTACGTTTTCTAAGTAAAAGTTACCTAAAATTTTAAGTAGAGTATACATAAAAACAAGGGTGCAAAAATGATGCACTATATTTTTGAGTAAAAAAAGCTAATTGTTTTTTTCAGTACATGGACCTCTGGCAGAGACTCAAATCCTAGTCCCAGGACTGTAACAGTGCTAAGTTCTGTGTCACCACCCCCAGCCCAAAAACATATAGCATAATATTTAAATCATATTTAGCTGCGTAACAGCGCAAAGGTGACTAACAGTACAACACGGATTAGTTCTGTATCGATAGTCTTCACCCTCATCCCTCCTTTCGTTTGGCTCTGTAGTTGTCTCCTCTTCGCTCTCCACATCAGTGACTGCTGACTAAATATGTAAATCGGAGAAAATATTATAATTTTTACGAAGACCTGGGAAGGCGTGGTTATGATTTACTAAAAAATGTATATGAAAGAATTAGGAATCCCAATAAACGTTGAAGCGTACACCCAATCTCAGGTGCTTAAGAAAACTCCGGAAAGCATACCGTTTAACCAGAGACATAATTTGGTCGTAGAGAATGACTTTGAGGAACATGTAAATTATGCAGTTAAGACGTAACAGAAGCGTGCGACGGACTGCCTCATTCACATATAGTTAAAGAAATATCTAAATGAAAAATAATAATATCAACTTATAAATAAATTATTTATCTTTACGAAAGTATTATCATAATATTGTCACATGGAGGTACCAGCGGCAGCGCGCGCGCGTGTGTGTGTGTGCATGAGGAGTGAACGGCGCGATGAACAAAGTGAGCAGTGGGAGTGTGTTTTGTCTGAGGGGTACGGGTGTAATAAACGCCATCTGGTGATTGAACCCCGAACTGTCTCTGCTGTCTCAGCGACCCACTATTACAATATGTTAAGACATGAAAATGTGAATTCATCTATCATTATCAGAAGAGCCGCAGCCACGTGGTAAAAGAGCCCCACATGGCTCGCAAGCCACAGGTTGAGGGAAAACCTCAACAAAAAGCACTTTGATGTTGAAATAACCGAATTCAATCACAACTGCAAAATTAAAAATCAGTTTGAATGTCAATTTTCATCATATGCTGGCTGTAAAATAAGTCTTAGAATAAACCCTTTAGGTATGTGGGTTTTCAAAGTAACATGAGTTCAAATAAGCTGGTGCCCGAATTACAGGTGCAAAATTAGGACTTTGGTTGCATACAGTCGAAGGGTGGTTATAAATGAGAATTCAATCGACCATGCAAGATCGATCTTCTGTGATTTAGTTTGCAATGTAGCCTATCAGATGTTATATTTTCTTTAGAGCCAACCCACTGATTTTCATGGGTGACTTTGACAGATAATTTTAAATGTTACCGGAATCACAAATAATAATTTAAACGATTATTTAAATAATTATTTAAATTATAACTAGATATTATACTTACACCCCGCGCCCCATTCTGGGTTGTTCCCTGCCTCGTGCCCGTTGCTTCCGGGATAGGCTCCGGACCCCCCGCGACCCAATAGGATAAGCAGTTTGGAAAATGGATGGATGGATAGATGGATTATACTTACATAATTATTTTTTAATATTGTAAAGACACCCTCCATAGTATAGATCTCTGTAGTACCTTTTGTATCATCTGTACCATTTACTTTCCCCTGGGTGGCGGTAGCTACCCGGCCATATAAGGATTAAGAAAGAGCAACAACCCATTTCGATCATAAAGTTGACGTCAAATCAGGATCGAACATACTACATAATATTTTTAGTGTTTGTACCCTATGAATCCGATTCATTTGAGGGCAAAACACATTAATCGTATTTTTTGTCATTTGCATTTATGCATTTCTATCATGTGGTCGTGTTAAAAGAGACATTTAAAATGTACAACCGTTAATATTGTTTATTCAAATGCATTATCCTGGGAAAATAGGCTTTAAATAAACCCTTGGGTATGTCGGATGTTCACGATGCCTGGAAGCAGCACAAGACACGTATCCATTTCCGGAACACACGTCATACTACACTGAGGATAACAGTATAATGTGCTGTTACGCAATAAAATTTCAAACGCTGGTCGCTCCACCAGTTAAAGACTTGCGGTACAAAGCTTCATATGAGGACTTTAGGCAAATGTCAGTTTAGTTTGACTGATTTGGTTTAAAATCAGTAGCTAGCAAGAAAATTAACCCATGGTTGCCATAAAGAACATTTGACAATTGCGGCAAAATTGCGATGTTGAATGTCCTCCAATTTAAGCAAGAAGTATTCCGGTGTTCAGCACTCAATTGATCATAAATATCTGTAAATATTTTTACGACTGTGCAATAACTTGTACATCTTAGACATTAGCCTTGTTTCATTGAACAGAAATGACGTCGCACAAAGATTTGGTGTTAATCTGTCACAATGTTTTTGAGAACAGAGCTGAAAACATTTGGGTTCAACAAAAATATAAGCACAAACTTCCAATTGCTAGTCTGCAAAAAGTAGACAAATTAGGCAAAAGTTGGCATTTTAACAGGTGGTTTCCCGGATTCGAATCACGTATTGTATGTCCATGCTGTTTGTCACACAACATGCATACAAGAGTAGGCGTCGCAAACCTGTGTTTACTGCCAGTAAAACATAAATTTTATGATTTTATGTTTACATACTATTATTCAAATATTTAAAAAAAGTAGAAGAATAAATACCGTTGCCTTAAAAACCACCCCAATGGAAAAATATTGCCTGCAGTGGCGAACGTGCTGTTTCTCTCGCACCGTATATGGGCGTGTCGCCTGACGTAACCGAGCCAATCAAATGGCGTGAAAGTCTGACCATTTCTCTCTCCTGCTCTCGCCTCGTGCCTTCTCTGCCTGCAGCAGCCCGAGATACACGTCCAGCTCCAACCTCCTAAACCTCGTTGAGCTGTCACGCTTGGTAAGGTAAGAATTTAAACATGGTGCTGTCTGTATGTTTTCAGTATATCATATACCAAACTGTCAGCATATTGTCCCATTTTATTTATGCATTCCACTATTTGTCAGAGAGCAGGAATCAAACCAAATATGGTTGTTGTTTTAATTCACTATAGATGCCTATTTTAACCATACAAGCCAGAAAAGCTTATCCAGATTCAAAGTTTAATTAGTGGACGTAAAATAACCTTGGAAAATTTGACCTTCTAGTACACTAATACAGCTATCCCACTAACAGGAAACGCTGTTAGCTAGCGTAAAATTTCCATCTTCGATCTAATTCGTATTGTTACAATAGCATAAAATAGCAGCAACTTTACTCATCTTGCTATATGTTTTATATAAGAGCTAAGTTAAATGTCCTTATACTACATAAAATTGCTGACCCAATGCTTAGAAACCGGTTGACACTTTAGCCACTAGATCTATGATGTAAACGGAGGTGTGACGTGTGAAACGGTGTAGAGTCGCAGAGATGTCGGGTTGTTAATTAAACGTAGGAAGAGTAGTTTTAGTTCAGCTTGATGCAGCATTTTTAATAATAAAATCATTTAGGTAACCAGCGTTAACAAGCTGCAAGCTCAGTTAATCCAAAACACGCAATCAACAGGCCGCTATTAACGAGAACATTATTATAAGAAATAATAACCTTGTAACATGAATGGATTTCGATTATGAATTAAACGCAATTGAATTGTGAAAATAACGAATGTGCTAAAACGTTCTTTAGCATGTGCTTTAAAATCACGTAAATCTATCTGGGACGGTCTGTTCACTGTCAAATATGGTAACACAGGCAAGGTCATTCGCGTCAATAATCCGGTAGATATAGTTTTTCCCGACTCTGGGCATAGAAAGCTCGTAAATTGTTCCCTGTCGGTACCGGGTTCTCACATTAATGCGATGTCAAGCGAACAAGTTTTTTCCACAGCAGTGAATATTTATATACCCATGGAAATGGAAGTCCCGAAGATTCATCTTGACTCAGGAGGCAGTAAGATGGAGATTTCTGCTCACGCACTGATTCATTTTTTTTTTGGTGCCACGGAAGAGCCTGAGTCATAAAGCGATTGAGTTAGAGATGCGGTTTTTTATTCATTGGACGAGAAAAATAAGACCGAAATGACTGGAAAATATGGCTACTGATAACATTACTATAAATGTGTAATAATGCGATTAAGATTAATCATAGCTCTTTTAAGACCAACTGGTATGTGTGTCGTTGTTGTTCAATGTGGTGGAGATACTTTTTACTGCCTGAGCCATTCAGGGGGCTTGGCTCATTCACATTAGTTCTGCATCTGGCAGAGCTGCCTGATCTCTGCTGAACTGACAAATTTGGTTCCTCATCTGACTCACAAGTGACCTGATACTCTGTAGAGGAGATCCAGCCAGGCTGCTATAAGAGTGGCTAATAGATTAATTTCTAGTCCTGTTTGCCTGTGGTCTTTCTCCAAAGTTTGTTTTAGAAATCCATGACACTAAAACCTGTTTCAGTATTCCAAAGGACTTATTTCTTTAGATAAAAAACAAATTAAGAGATGTTATAGAAATTCACTTATGAAAATAAATTGCACTTATTTGTGCAATTGTATGTATGTGCAGCTGACATCTCACATCCATGAATTTAGCAAAACCATAGTGCTTGAAAGGCCACAGGGATGCTGTAATACTCATTTTCCTTGACAACAAAATATTTTGTAAATGTCCCCCTTATTAGATCTAAATTATGAGTCACTTTATCACCATGGCATTGACTGGTTGTCAGGACAGTATGTGATGTGAAACTGGTTTTTCTGACCCCATTAGTTTAATCTTCTGCTGCCTTTTTCAGGAAAAGCACCATGTCGATCCTCAAGATCCATGCCCGCGAGATCTTCGACTCCCGTGGTAATCCCACTGTGGAGGTCGACCTTTACACCAAGAAAGGTACGACTGGAAAAAAGCTGCTCCTCAGTGGTCAGGAATTGAGCATGTATAACATATTTTTGGTTTATTAACCTACATTTTGGTTTTCTGTATGGGGGGGGGGGAAGGGTTATTAAATGCCTTTTAATATACACCAAGTACGGGTGGGCGGTACACCACGGTGGCATAGTCATTACCAGTGTGATTATCCGCCACAATATGGATTTACACTAAACCATTAACACAGCGAGAATTCAGCTTTTTAATTATACAAGAGCATATTTATAAAACTAAAGCATTTTATTTTCTTCAAAGCTTCATATGTAATCTAAATACTTGTCGTGAAATAGTATATACAACGGGTTCATCTGTGTTGTCAATTTTCTATTAAATGCACTCCAACAAAGTGTTGCAATACCAAATTAACAAATTCAAAATAAACAGATTTCGTGTAATTATACACATTAAACAAAATAACCTGGTTGTATGTGTGTGTGTATATAATATAGTAGCAAATTAAAATAAAACAAATCAGCATACATATGCACCGCTGCTTTCATAAAAGGTGCAGCGTGAAAGGCACAACTACCCAGTTAACTCTAGAACCGCCTGTTTCCCATATCAGTGAATGTCAAACTCTAGCGCAAATAATGCTTGGAGTTACTGTGTCCATCCATTTTCCAAACCGCTTATCCAGAGCCTATCCCGGAAGCAATGGGCAT
Organism: Brienomyrus brachyistius; assembly: GCF_023856365.1. Taxonomy (NCBI): domain Eukaryota; kingdom Metazoa; phylum Chordata; class Actinopteri; order Osteoglossiformes; family Mormyridae; genus Brienomyrus; species Brienomyrus brachyistius. The sequence continues at coordinate 3,062,830 of NW_026042313.1, forward strand.
GAGGCAGGGAACAACCCATGATGGGGGGCCAGCCCATCGCTGGGCACACTTACACACCATTCACACACACATGCACTCCTACAGCAATTTAGCAAGTCCAATTAGCCTCAGCATGTCTTTGGACTGTGGGGGGAAACCAGAGTACCCAGAGGAAACCCCACGACGACATAGGGAGAACATGCAAACTCCACACACGTGACCCAGGCGGAGACTCGAACCCGGGTCCCAGAGGTGTGAGGCAACAGTGCTAACCAAAATTTAATTTTATCCTGTTGCTATTCTTCTTTATTCACATTTGCATTCATATAGATTTGTACATAACAATATCTAAAAAAAAAAGCATTTAAAACATGTTTATTATACATGAAGTTTAGATAAGTTTAGGAGGGCGTTTCAAACTAGTAGCCTTTCATATGGCTCACTACCCGTGAGAGGTACGCGTACCTCTCAGTTTCAAAAAGGTCGGTGACCCCTGGTAGAGTGAGTCAGCCATTTGTTAGTGATGTTCGAATTAACTGTAAATTTCCGTTCACAATATTTTGCGCTACAAAATCAACGTAAGGAAAACCAATATGTGATGTACTGAAGTTCTACCCTACATGGGTCAACGTAGACCACCATGCATTGCAGCCTGTCGTGAGTGTCAAACCCATATTTGGGAAGGTTTAATTTTTATAAGCCTTTATATTATAAAGAACAGTTGCTGCAGTGTGACAATTAATATTAAGTGACTCACTTATGAAATACTTGCACGTGAGCCATAACAGTGCGAGGACTACGGCTGTTTTAAAAACAAATTATTTTAATGTATTTGACTGCTTTATGTGGGTAACATCAATTCACATTGCAGTATATTGAAGATTAGTATAAAATACCATAAGTACAGCTACAGTTTACATCATGCTTTTATTGGTGAATACAATACAGTTGCGTATGTTGTAAATAAGGATGCATGTGCACAGATTTGTGTTGTAAAGTTGTTTTACTTTTATTTCAACGTTGTGTAGATATGTCAATTGCAAAGTGTTTTTATCCAAGAATGACAATGTTGGCGTCCATGACCTGGTATTTGTATATATGACACAGATAATAATTGTGAATATCCAGCGCATAGTTATGTATCAGCGTAACATCTGCCTGGTGTCCGAAATGTAACAACTGCTGTCTGCCCTTATCTCCTAGCTGATGTTCTTTGTAGCGAACACTGTAGTGAGTGAATGAGTGAACAAGTGGACATTTCGAACACAGCTTTATTTTATAGAATATATTAAGTGTATGGTATTGTGAGCCCTGAATCATTTATTGAACCAAATCATGAGTAGACTGAATTGTTACACTGCCAGTGCTGTCTAAAACTATTCAGACACTGACTGTACAGTTTTGATCCCGAGCCGACACTACACCGCTTGAACCCTCACCTGGACTCCTTGGAGATAATTACATGAAATCAATTGGGACTTTTAAACCTATATAAAGTACAGGTATTTTATGGGTTCCACTGAAATAAAGATTGATTTGAGAAAGCTGATTATGAGAAAGATCTCGGTGTGTATGTTGATGCTTCCATGTCCCAGTCTCACCAGTGTGGCAATATAAAAGGCCAATAGAATGTTGGGTTACATCTCTAGGTGTGTGGTTTAAGACAAGGGAAGTGATGCTATGATTGTATAATTCCTTGGTAAGACCCCAACTAGAATATTGTGTACAGGTTTGGTCACCATACCTTAAGAAGGATATTGCTACCTTGGAAAGGGTGCAACGTAGGGCTACGTGAATGATTCCTGGTCTTAGAGGAATGTCTTATGAGGACAGGTTAGCTGAGCTGAATCTGTTTAGCCTTGAGCAAAGGAGACTAAGAGGGGACATGATCCAGATATATAAGATTCTAACAGGTCTGGATGCTGTTCAGCCAAATGCCCATTTCAATATTAGTTTAAGTACTAGAACTCGTGGCCATAAATGGAAATTAGCAGGAGAACATTTAAAAATGAATTTGAGGAAGCACGTCTTTACACAGCATGTAGAGTATGGAATAGTCTTCCTGCTAGTGTAGCGCAAACTAAAACTGGGTTCCTTTAAATCAGAGCTAGATAAGATTTTAACAACTCTGAGCTATTAAGTTCTCCCCAAATGAGCTTGATGGGCCAAATGGTTTCCTCTCTTTGATAAATTTCTTGTGTTATTATATGAACCCTAATGAATCTCAGTATAAATGCAGTTTCATGCTCCCCGGTCGCCCAGAGGAGGATGGGGCACCCTTCCGAGTCTAGGTTCCACTCAAGGTTTCTTCCTGCTAGAGGGAGATTTCCTTGCCACTGTCGCCTCAGGCTTGCTTGGTGGGGTTCTGGCCGGTTAAATGTAAAGTGCTTTGTGACAATGACCGTTGTTAAAAGCGCTATTTAAATGAAATTGAATTGAATTTTGATTTTAATCTGTACAGGAATTTAGAAAAGGGATTGTAGCATTGAAGATGTTTTCATGAGGGATATTTTGAAGTTATTAAATCACCCTTATTCGCATGGATTGGGACATTCCTGTAATGTTTAATGTGAAATATGAAATTTAATTAACTTTGTGTAACCTGATATATTTACAGAGAAGAGAATGTGTCTGTACTTTCATGATGAAGGGATTTGCATTGACATGAATATTTTGAATTACCTGAGAGTGACCTCTGTAGTCTGACAGCCTTACCCTGACCGCAGCCCTTTAGAGCCTTAGAAGTCTGTCAGTTGCTCTCTCTTCTTCACTGTGGTACAGTAGCCTGGAAACAAGAGATTCTGGCAGTGAAGGAGTATAAATAGCCAGGCTTATATTACGCTGCCTGGATTGTAAATGCTCCTGCAGCCAAATGTACTCTGTTACATCAGGGGCCAATATCGTGTAGCACCAGCCAGTGTCTAGTCCCCCATGGCTGGAAGGAACAGGCAGGCATTTCAAATAAACAATACACATCCCATTGATCCCTGTTTTTAGCAATAGTACTTGTGGATACATTTACCCGTGTTTTAATTGTGTTACAGCAGGAGGCTGACCTTGCATTAAATTAAATTCAGTCCTTGTACTGTTATGGTCATGCTTGACTGCATGAACCACATTTTTTTGATAACTTTCCATTAATATCTAGTCTAAGTAATGCAGCTGGTATTTTCGGCAATGAGTGGCCACACTGAATGTTTTAGGGGAGAATGTTCATTCATCCATTGGAAAAGTTCCTTTTTGTTTAGCTTCAGAGGACAAGTTGATAGGTTCTTGCAAGTTTTACATGGCAAGAATAAAAATTTTATATATTTTTTTCTATGCATTGTAAAACTTGTTAGTGAATACTGTTTGTCTGTAATTTGCCCTTACAGATGCAGGAAAAACAGGGGTAAACCAGGAACAACTACCAATTTTTTTGGTAGAAAACTGTAACAAGCACCTTTCCACTGGTTTACAGGAACAAAGCCATACCACGAAGAGAGACTAGTTACAGCATGGTTCCGGTTCGCTTTGATTTTCCACTGTAGAACAGTCGGTGTGGTCGGGTTTAGAGAGTGACAGCGACATAATACCGAAGAGATGTTTATTTGCTGTTCTTCTCCAGGACTTTTCAGGGCTGCAGTGCCCAGTGGAGCCTCCACTGGCATCTATGAGGCCCTGGAGCTTCGAGACAACGACAAGACTCGCTATCTGGGAAAAGGTGGGTCTCTTCTGTCTGCATCACTCCACATGGACCCCTGAGAACTCATCAGATCGAACTGCTTTTTCTGGATACACTGTTAATGTTACTTTTAACAAGTGAGGAATGTTTTAAGCAGGAGAACATATTAAGTGGGAGAATATTTTAAAATGAATTTGAGAAAGCACTTCTTTACACAGTGTGTAGTTAGAGTATATAGTAGAATAGTCTTCCTGTTAGTGTAGTGCAAGCTAAAACCTTGGGTTCCTTTAAATCAGAGATAGATAACTCAGATTTGTTAAAATCTTATTAGTTGACTTCTCCCCAAGCAAGCTTGATGGGCCAAATGGCCTCCTCTCATTTGTAAATTTCTTATGTTTGATGCTTTGGGCCACACTAGAGTATTTTCAAAAATCCAGTTAGACAATCTGGGCTTCAAAAGTTAAGACTGTAGAAGCAAAGATTTGATGTCTTAACATTTATAAGGATTTAGGAACTAAATCTGGAACTAAATTTAGGTCTAAATGCCTTTAAACTCACTCCTCCTGTGCTTAAAAGGCCCTTCAACCTCAGTTTCTTCAGGCTTACCTTTGGTCCATCTTTACATACCTCTTCATTCTCGCCTTCAGTCGGTCTTTCTTGTCCTTTCTGTCAGGGGTGAAAAGAGCCGTTACATATGTTAATGAATTCTTGGCACCTGCTCTGTGTAATCAGGTAATTAAGTGTGAGGATTAACAGGAATGGGAGAAAATGAGCTCCGGAGACACGCATATTCACAAATGCATGTGAAATGGTTGTGGTTTGATTTCTAACTAATGTTAGTTTTCATAGACAATCACAGAAAAGAAGGTGGAAAACAGATTTTCAGACTGCATCATGAATACATTTTCTGAAGTAAATTGTAACCTATTGACCTGGCTTTCCCCTGCCTGCATGTAACAGCCAGCTCTCTGTGATTGTCTATACCTGCCTGCGCAGCATGTTCCTAACCCTTTTATGCTAGTGATGGATTTGCTTGTTCCTTGCAGGTGTCACAAAAGCTGTTGAGCATATCAATAAAACAATTGCACCTGCTTTGGTTGGCCAGGTATGAGCTTCTGTGGTTTCTAACACTGAAAGATCTCCATTACTGTACAAAGTTTGGATGGAGTACTGTAGCCTATACTGTAGCTGTTGGTGTTATGCTGTTATCTTAAGACTCCGGGAGAGTAACATTTAAAATGTTGAAGTATTGATCCTTGTCATTTGCCACTAACCGTCCACCTTACTAGAAGCACAAGTTATTCCCTTTGAAAAACCCTTCACACAGCTGCTGTAAGTGAGTGTGCTAATTTGTTTGCTGTGTCTGAAATACAGGCTCTTTTAAAATGACAAATACTGTTCTGGACCAAACTTTCCTCCATCCATGCATTAGTGGTTTGAACAATTCTGGGAGTCCTGTCCCTCTGAAAAACAAAATATGAAAGATATGGGACAGTTTGTGTACAGTAATTGGTAGTAGTAATTGGTGCATTGGTAGTGGAATGTCCTAACTTGAAGCCAATGTGGATGAGCACCTTATTTGAATGGAATGTTTATTGGGTTTTTTGGGCTGGGTTTATAGCGTTGACCACTGGCCCTTTCACCTTCAGAGTCTGTCAGTCCTGGAGCAAGAGAAAATAGACAAGCTGATGTTGGACATGGATGGCACTGAAAACAAGTGTAAGCCCTTTGTCATTACATCAGTGCAAATTGGCTAAGTGACCATACAACTTTTATATATGGAAGATTTTATCTTTCTTGCCCTCTGAATTGCAGCCAAGTTTGGAGCCAATGCCATCCTGGGCGTTTCTTTAGCCGTATGCAAGGCTGGTGCAGCAGAGAAAGGTGTGCCCCTGTACCGCCACATTGCTGATCTTGCTGGCAACCCGGAAGTTATTCTCCCAGTACCCGTAAGCTAACCACGGAATTTATGTTTTTATGGTGTCATTTATTCCTTAATAGCGCTGCAGTGCTTGGCAGGTGTTCTTAGGTGTTGTAATTGGTTTATCAATCTGATCCATAGGCTTTCAATGTGATCAATGGTGGCTCTCATGCTGGCAACAAGTTGGCCATGCAGGAGTTCATGATCCTGCCTGTGGGTGCAGCCAACTTCAAGGAGGCCATGCGCATCGGAGCTGAGGTCTACCACAACCTGAAGAATGTCATCAAGGAGAAATATGGCAAAGATGCCACTAATGTGGGTGATGAAGGTGGCTTTGCACCAAACATCCTGGAGAACAAGGAAGGTGAGCAGACAAAGGGGTCTCTAAGTGACCTGTGTGTGTGTGTGTGTGTGTGTGTGTGTGTGTGTGTGTGTGTGTGTGTGTGGTATACATTACGTTGTTGAGTTTTTCAGAGGAAATTCAATTTCATAAAAATCAGTAACTGCAATCAAAAACCTAAAAATTGCCAAAAGACTTGTACAGTGGAAACCGTTCATAATAATCATACTTGTGTGAAATTGGTCACTATAATAAACAGATGATCGCTTATAACCATTTTTTCCCCTTTTTCTTTACATCTCAGGCAGATTTTCATCTAAATGGCATTTGTATATTTATAGCATGCATATAAGGCAGGGGTGTCGAACTCCAGTCCTAGAGGGTCGGAGTCCTGTGTAGCTTAGTTCTTTCCCTGTTCCACAACAAATGATTCAGCTCAAGAACTGTGTGGTAATTAGCAGAAGGAGTTGAATCAGGTGTGTTAAATGAAGGGAAACCCAAAATTGTGCAGAGCTTTGACCCTTCAGGACTGGAGTTTGACACTTGTGATATAAGGTAATAAAACGGACAAACATAATATTTATTGAATTTTCATGACTCGTTCAGACTACAGTACAGCTGTTTCACACTTTTCAAATTACAGTACTGCACAAATTAAATTACTGAACTGGTATAATTCCGATACACTATTATACAGCACTGTACACAAAATGTCATTGAGAGAAAATTATTTTCTTTTTACTGTTTTCTTTGCACGTAGCATTAGCCTCAGCTAGGTACCCAGAAGAAGACAGATTACCCCAAGGTAAAATAGACGTGTAAAAAAAAAAAAATCATAATACATTTTTTCCATGTGTTATGCATAAAAAGACCCCAAATGAACAATGTAAGCGGACTACTTTATTACTATAAGCAGATTATTTAAACAGTATTTTCTACAGGAATGGTTCTGTCCCAAGCTTTTTGATCCTTATAACTGTAATTACAAAGCGGTTTCCACTGTGTTTTGTTTGGTTACTTATGGGTAAGGTTAAGGCTGGGTCGGGGTTAAGGTTGTCATGTTGGGATTAGAGCTTTCCCCATAGAAATGAAGGGAGGCTTGCAATTTCACAGTATTCTTCCTTATGTTTCTCCAAGTACCTGATTAGATTTTGTTGTACTAAACAGCAGTCTGTAACTACCTGTACTTGAAAGGATGGCATCACAAACATTGCAGATAGCTGTTGGCCTACATTTGAGTTTCCAGTTTAAAGAATTTCCACATGGCTGACTTCTAGACAGATTGTAATTTCCATGCATCTCAAGCTTACTGCAGTACATGACACTTACAATCCTTGTAACTCATGTAAAACAGGTTGACCTGGGAAATTAAATAAATTGGGGTTTGGATCAGCTTGTGGTAGCTGATACCAATCAAACTTTAAAAAAATACCAGGATTGATCTGTGCCCAATTCCTATCCTTGGTATCCACTCAGGATATCACATAGTTAAACTTTTGAAATTGACAGTAGCTCACCAATATTTTTGTAAGAAACAAAATAAATCCCATTAACACCTAGATTTCTTTAATACAATGGAGATGTCATTAAAATCAGCCGATGATGCTGCTCTTTGCTGAGTTGGTTAGTAACTCTTTAGATATCATCCTAGAAAATAGCCATTTTGTGTCCAACAAGAATCCAGAAGCATAAAAGCATGGTCATTAACATTAGCACAGTCAATATGTTTTCATGCACACTAAGAAAATCAAATTATTGTGTAGTCCAACTAAAACCGGACCTTTAAAATACTTGTAAACATGTTAGTCTGACTGTAACCATGCCATGCTGTAAGGTTGTCTAATTCATCGCTCAACTAAAGGGCTCTTTCCACTGTAGCAGGTACCAAAAGTATGGTACTTTAAGGTGTTGGTTTTCCACTGGTGTAAATTCTGGGACCGGCACCAAATGACATCACAGCATGAGGCGGGTATTTTGCACTGAATTAAAAAAATGGCTATAGTATATTACAGGGCTGGACAACGTGCGATATTAATACCAGCATTGCACGTTATGCATATGCAATTCTTACATCATTAGTCAGCTGGATTCGGATCAGGCTTTTCCTTACCTTCAGTTCGGCACGTATATTATAGCGCAGGGTGTTTAAGTCTCACTAAAACATTTTCACTTGGCATAGGGAAAAAATTTACCTACCTTTGCAATTTAAATTATTCCTTTTCAAGATTATTTAGTATATGTTTAAAAATCCGTTTATATTTTACATCTGCTGCTTTTGCATGAGCACTGCATGCATGCATTGTCTGAGATTATCATAATAATTTTCATCCTTGCTGATTAAATCACTCCTAGACGAGTTCTTGAGAAATTAATTTAGAACTCCTTTTTTTGTCTTATAAATACCTCAAAACAACAAATCAAAAATTTCCAATACCATGCTGTCGTAGTATATTATTTAAAATATTTTTATTTCTTGTTATGCTATCCTGATCTTGTTCTTTCGTCCAGATCGCAATTAAAGCTTGTCACTTGTCCATGCATCCATTGTTAATATTTTATTTTTATTTTTTTACGGCTGTGACGTAGGTTAAGCGGAAAAAGCCCAGTACTAACAAGCTGAAAGGAGCAGTATCACCACCTGTTGTTGCAGAGTCTGACAAATGTCAATAAATCGATTCCCCTCCCATGCATGTATACTTGGACAAGGACAGTAGTCCAATTAAATGGCGTCCTCAAGCTAAAACCGTAACTCAACTTGTGCATGTAAACATACTGAGTGACTCGGCAGGATTAAATGGGGATAGGTCATAAAAGATAGGTACCTTAGATAGCTTTCTTGGAGTGGTGTGTGTGTGTTTTTAATGAAATTATATGTGTGTGGCTAAAGGACCTAAAAAGGAATTTCACAGTCCAGATGCTCACATTGATGAGGTTTTATTTTGGCTGGGAAGGTGTAGTGGCTTGGAAACCTGGGTAGCTTCATCTCCTGGATAACAATACTAACAGTTGTACTATGCAGAAGCCATGTTTAGTTCCATATAATCTTAATTCCTAGCCCTGGAGCTGCTGAAGAATGCCATCAGTAAAGCGGGTTACACGGACCAAATTGTTATTGGCATGGATGTGGCAGCATCCGAATTCTACAAGGAAGGCAAATACGACCTGGACTTCAAGTCTCCCGATGACCCCAAGCGCTACATCACCCCTGACCAGCTGGCTGATCTCTACAAGAGCTTTGTCAAGGACTACCCAGGTTGGCTGATCCAGCTCATCAATGGAATGGAACAGAACAGACTTAATTTATTTCCATCTAAGATTAGCCTTTCAAAGCTGTGTTTTGGTGTTTCCTTAGCCTTGTTAGCTAATACCCTTGTCTCCCACCCCTGTCACTGTATCTAGTGGTCTCCATTGAGGATCCCTTTGATCAGGATGACTGGCAGGCCTGGAGCAACTTCACCAGCAGCACCAGCATCCAGGTGGTGGGCGATGACCTGACTGTAACCAATCCGAAGCGCATTGCCAGGGCTGTCACTGATAAGGCCTGCAACTGCCTGCTGCTTAAGGTCAACCAGATCGGCTCAGTCACGGAATCCCTACAGGCGTAGGTTCCCGCTCCCCCTTCCTGTCTCTCCCTTTAGTCTATTTCAGCCTGAATCAGGTTCCCTTTGTTTCCCAGACTAACATGGCACATTTCCCTTTATCTTCTGTTCAGCTGCAAGCTGGCACAGTCCAATGGCTGGGGTGTGATGGTCAGCCACCGCTCTGGAGAGACAGAGGACACCTTTATTGCTGATCTTGTTGTAGGGCTCTGCACAGGCCAGGTACTTGTGTTATTACAATTTGCCATGCATAGTTTTTTGGTTTTTACTGTAAAACAGGGGTGACATTGTTTCCATCCTTTAAATGTGAGGGTTCAGCCATCTAATGCTTGATTCCACCCCACCCCACCCCACTCCATTATCCACCAGATCAAGACTGGTGCCCCTTGCCGCTCGGAGCGCCTGGCCAAGTATAACCAGCTTCTCAGGTGAGGAAATGTGAAGAAAACCTATAAACCCAAACTTAACCACTGTAGGCATTGTTTCATTTTCCTGGTTTTGTAATTATTATTATTATTAGTAGTAGTAGTAGTAGTAGTAATATTTCTTATCAGTACTAATGGTGTATTTTTTGACAGAATTGAAGAGGAGCTGGGAGATAAGGCCCGGTTTGCAGGCAAGAAGTTTCGGAGCCCCCTGGCCAACTGAAGAGGACCTCTGCCCAGCCACCCATAGTCAAGCACCTGGTCCCGCATAAGTTTCATAGGGTCATAAAACGTAGACAGGCAGATGTAGGTGGAGGGGCAGCTACAATGACACTGGGGTGTCATGCACACCACCACACACCCTTGAGCTTTAGCTCCACAGCAGTGCCTCACACCCATTGTGTGAGACGCCTGTCTTGTTGCTCTACTTGTAACGTGTCTTGTGATGTGTTTGTCCTTAAATGGATTTAGCAAATAGCTGAAATTAATGCTGCCATAGGCAATTTGTGTGCAGTGTGTCTCCATGTGTACGTGTGGCTGATCAAGAAATAAACCGCCACTAAAATACATCAGACTTGTTTCTTTGTTCAAAGTTCTAAATGATCATTTATGAGCTGCACTAAAATATTAAGATTTTTTGTTAATGTATTCAACTCAACACAATTTTTATCATGTGACATATTTGAAGCTGAAGGTTCTTCTGATCATCCAAGGGCCTTGAATATTGAAATGTAGAACTGTCCTGCATGTGCCTTCCCAGAAGAAAGCTTAACTTCTCCAGATTGAATAGCGTATGTTCTGCTAACTCAATCATGCATTTTGTATTTACAATCCCACTGTATGTGGATTTGTCTACACTATGGATCTCCAATGAATACAGATGGAGGATCATACAGGAGGATTTAAAGATCATGGTAGTTAAATTATCAGCACATATGCATGATTGTTTACTTTGACATCATAATTTCAGCTTGGTACATTTTGATGGTGTTGATCAACCAGTCAGCATAATAAACCACAATATACACTATTTCTCTGAATTTAATCATGCAGTGCCATAATAGAATGCTGGTTATAGCGTTGTAGCTAACACAGCTGTTATATGAGATTTATATAAGACCATTTTAAAAATGTGCATGTATTATGTTGTGTGAATTCAGTGCTTATTCAGGCCTTCCTTTCCACCATTTCCGGGAGTCTAATTTCTTCTTGTGCCACCTAGAGGCTGTGCTGCCTTTTTTTCTGTGCACTTATGTGTCAACAGGATTACAGGTTTTTTAGGTTATGTAATTACCGTAAAGCATTGCACAGACTTTTTGATGTTTCTTGGGTTTTAGCAGGATTTGATCAGATGAGCATCTAAAACGGATGAATTGAGGGAAAATACCGATTTTTCTGTACTGTACAGCAGGAATAAGCATAATGAGCTTTACTGCCCTCTGGTGTTGAATTCATATATTGTATCTTTGAGTGCCGATCACCAGGGCTGTGTATTATTCAGATAACTATTCTTGTTATTATAGTTGACAAAATTAAATAATTGCAGCATATTGGCAACCACTATTTCATACACATGAAATGTGGAGATTGCCAATAATTAATTTAACTACCAAACAGCTACCAAACCAAAGAATGAGAGCAGTGGAAATGACAGAACCTCTAGCTTTGGTAGGGTTAGGGAAAGTCCATCCATCCATCCATCCATCCATTTTCCAAACCGCTTATCCTACTGGGCTGCGGGGGGTCCGGAGCCTATCCCGGATGCAATGGGCACGAGGCAGGGAACAACCCAGGATGGGGGGCCAGCCCATCGCAGGGCACACTCACTCTCACATGCATTCCTACGGGCACTTTAGCAAGTCCAGTTAGCCTCAGCATGTTTTTGGACTGTGGAAGGAAACTGGAGTACCTGGAGGAAACCCCACGACGACATGGGGAGAACATGCAAACTCCACACACATGTGACCCAGGTGGAGACTCGAACCCGGGTCCCAGAGGTGTGAGGCAACAGTGCTAACCACTGCACCACCATGCCGCCCCGGTTAGGGAAAGTTTCCAGTAAATTTGTACTTTCCTAGAACTGACAAACGGATGGCTGGATGAGTGTTCCTAAAAGGTGCTAAGATGTTTTCATTGACATTAGTTTTGTTGTTTCCTGTCTTATAAATAGTGATTGGGAGCAGTGTGTGGTTCAGCGGGCTAAGCCTCTCTGTCTGCACTTAGAAGGTTGCTGGTTTGCGCTGGCAGAATAGTCACGTCTGTGAGCCCTTGAACAAGACCCTTCTCCCCCAGCTTATTATTATTATTATTGACATAACTGCTAGACCTATGCAAGTACACATTTGCTGTATAAAGCAACGCATGCAGCAATTTCTTGTCATAAATGCATACTTAAACTGTATTGATCCCATAGGGAAAAGCTACATCTGCACAATCAGACTTGGGGAGTCTGAGATAATATATATATATATATATATATATATATATATATATATATATGTGTGTGTGTGTGTGTGTGTGTGTGTGTGTGTGTGTGTGTGTGTGTGTGTGTGTGTGTGTGTGTGTGTTTTCAATCACACACAAATCTTACCCTTTATATGGTGCATGGGTACTCGGTTATGTCAATCCCTGCTTATAAACCATGAAGTGGGTATCTTGTTATGTTCTGCTTAGCTGTAGTGATTAATTTTTCAAGTTTGTTTAATTTTATTTTTCCTGCATATTCAACCCATTAAAACAATATAGCACATTTCAAATGCCCGTATGATAGTAGAACAGAGTAGAAAATAACTATCTCTGAACAAATCAACAGTTTTTTACTGTATTCACTCTCCTGTGTTATTACATTTTTCTACATCTATTCTTCAGTTTTCACTGGAGTGTAAAATTTTGAATGATGCATTATGATGCAGCAAAATAACTATTCTACATAAACAAAACACACAGTCTAATACTGTTATAAATAATGCAGTTTATAGTATGACTGATATTTTCATTATCCCTAAATTTGAATTTATTCTAAATGTAAAAATCCAGGGTGGGATTTCAGTTATGCCCCGTTGCACAACATTGGGATAAGAACTGTGGACCCACAGTGGTTAAGTTTGGGGGTGCTATGGGGGTCGGGTTCTGTATGGATTGGGCAGCAATAAGGGATCTTGGCTGACCAATCCTCATTTGCTTAAAGCTAGCTTCAGGAATATGGAACATAACCTATCTGATAGGAAAATGAGCTTGAGCTAGTGTGGGAGGTAGAGACATACCATCCATATATATTTAGCTAAACTCCCCACTGATCACCACCTGGTGGTGAGTTGGATCAGGTGGTGAGGAAAAATGGCAGACAGACCTGGTGGAGCCAAACGTATAATGAAGGAGTGCTGGGAGCATCTGGCAGAGGCCCCTGACCAGGAGATCTTTAACTTGTACATCTAACAGAACTTTTCTTACATTCCCAGGGAGGCTGGAGATATTGAGTCCGAATGGACAATGTTCTGCGGTTCCGTTGCTAAGACGGCTATGCAGAGCTGTGGCTGTAAGATTTTGAATTACGTGGTGGACACCAGCGGTAAAGGGAGCCATCAGGTTGAAGAAGGAGGCCTTCCAAGCTTGGTTAGTTTGTGTGGGACTCTGGAGGCAGTTGACAAGTACTGGCAGGCCAAGTAGAGTGCGGCTTTAGTAGTTATAGAAGCAAAAACTGTAAAAAAAAAAGTATGGAAGAAGTTTGGTGAGGCCATGGGGAATGATTTTCGGTTAGCCTCATAGAGATTCTGGCAAAGTGACAGGTGTCTCAGGAGGGGGAAGCAGGGCATTGCCCATGCTATTTACAGCAGGGATGGAGTGCTTTTGACCTCAACTGGGGATGTACTCAGACAGTGGAACGAGCACTTTGAGGACCTCTTGAATCCCACTTACACGCCTTCCTGGGAGGAAGTAGATTCAGAGAACTTGGAGGAAGACACACCCATCACTAGGGCTGAAGTAAAAAAAAAAATCCTCAGTGGAAAGGTTCTGGGGTTGGATGAGATTTGTCCTAAGTTCCTGAATGCTCTTGATGTTGCTGGGCTGCTCTTCAACATTACAACGAGATCAGGGACAGAGCCCAAGTACGTGTGTTTTGTGGACTTGGAAAAGACATATGATCATGCCCCTTGGGAATCCTGTGGGGGGCATTTTGAGAGCATGGGGTGCAAGATCCGCAGTCACAGGGCCCGCGAGGGTTGTCCTTTATGTGTTCATAATATTTATGGACAGAATTTCTTAGTGCAGTCAAGGGGTGGATGGTGTCTTGTTTGGTGACCTCAGGATCATATCTCAGGAGGTTTTTGGAGATGATGTGTGTGTAGAATCTACACTGTAGGTATGGCATACCTGCATACCCTATGCTATACCTTATGCCTGATGTGGACTTCCCCAGAAATGCAACTGCATGTTATGCTGACACAGACCGCAATAACTGTGTTTGGTGTGTTTGGTAGCAACTCACTTCCTCCTATACAAATATTTTGTTTGTTACGTCCTGCCCATCATGTCCGCCTGACCCTCCTCTCTCCTTGCTAACGTGGCCCCGATGAGCCATGCCTTTTGCTTGTTACCCCTCATTAGTCTTTGTGTTTAAGTACCTGTTTGTCCTGTCATCCCCTGTCTAGTCAGTAACTTCTACCTTTGTGTTGTCTGTGCTCTTCCCTGTACCAGTCATAGCATTTTGGATCCCTCGTGTTCCTATTGCTTTCCCGGCCTTGTTTAGTTTTGATTTAATAAACCCCCCCTTGCATTCTCTCAATGCCCGCCCTTGAGTCATTTGCCTCTCAAACCATGACATTGTTGTTGCTTGTTTCCAGCTGGGGCATTTTGTGTGGCACAAGTTATGTTTAGCTCGTTGCTAGCCTGCTGTTTTTGCCACAGCTGCAGCTGTTCATGCTGTTAAAAAACATGGTCACAGCCATGTAGGCTAGGGCTGCATGGTATTGGACAAATTTCAGATATCATAATGCGATTTTTTTGTTATAAAATGCTGTAATAATTATAAAGTTAAAAAACGAATTCAAAATAAATACATGTCTCACAAACCTATCTATGAGTAATTTAAACAGCAAGGATGAAAATGATTATGATTGGCATCCAGAGCTCATTCAGAAGCAATGGCAGTAAACTGGGCATCTTTGCTTAGACTACAGCCCCTGAGAACCAGATGAGCTGCTGAGAATAGATGGATGGATGGTGAACATCACAATACCACAAAAAATGTCTCAGGAATGGGGTATGAGAGGCCAAGTTATTTGATAATGGGTATTCCTCTTTTTGAATGGGCAACAGAAAAAGAACAATACAATAATATACCCACTGCAGTATGTATGTGATATTGATCTTTATGTATACAGTGCAATAAAACTAATGATGAGCTTTCTGTCATTTTATACACTTATAGCTTTTGTGTATTTGTGCCTTGCATTGTCAATGCGTAATGTTTCAGTTACCCTGCATGTTGTTGAAAACATACAAGAACAATAGAAACAAAGGTATAGCAATAATATGGGAGATATTTTGTGAGGTGGACAAGAGATATTACTTTTTAACGCAGAGGTGCACAGCTCAGGGTAAAAAGACACCCCTATAAAAGACAGACACTGTTTGCTTATTCTATGAATCACTCTCAATGTTCTTGTGAAAGTGTATCCTTCCTGCGGAGATTAAAATTGAGTTATAGCTTCCAACACATCTTTTCCCAATTTGGTTCCTATTCACACTTGAGTCTTACGTAACCGAGAAGGAGACTTTACAAAAGAGACATGATAAATTCGGAGTAAATTTGCCCTGTCCGTTATGCCTTTGTTAACCCCTTGCCACACCATGAAAGCAGGACACTTTCTTAACAAAACAATTATTTTTATTTCAGTGAAGGTGTCCATCATGGTGCTCCAGTTTTCACACAAATACAACTATTTTTGGTTAATACTTGTATTAATTATTGCATTAACAATTGTGTGGTGTCTGACCTGTCAGCATGGTGCTAATTTAAATCTATCATAACGCCTGCAGGACTTTCAGGTATCTGTATCAGTTGCTTAACTCTAACAGGCCTTCAAAAAATTAAAGTTGCTTACCTATGTAGGCAGATAGGGTGGAAGTACTGACTGTCGTGGGTCATTTTGCTTGGTTGTGCGACAATAAAGAATAAAGAACACCCAAATGGTATGTCAGTGAAATAATAATGTTCATTTCCTGGTTTGGGGTCTGTGACTGTGGAATATGTAGGTTTATTCTGTGTGCTGTGTTCCTAAATTTTTCAGTGTTCTGTGGCCTGTGATTGGAGGCGGTTGTAGCCCAAGTGGCACCCTAGATGAACATCACCCCATCCCCTCCCGGTAACCCCTACAGCCACTGCCAGAAGAAATATGCAAATGCTAAGAGTGAAGAAACAAAGGTTGTGTAATGTTGTATAATTGTGTGTAATAGTGCAATAAATACTTAACATTTTCCATCCACCCATCATCCATCCAACCATCTTCCGTACTCGCTTGTGCTATGTAATGTAGTGGCGGTCGGAAGCCTATCCCAGAAGCTACAAGTGCAAGGCAGGGAAAAAACCAGGACGTGGCAACAACCAACTGCAGCGAAACATTTTATATACCGAAAAAATAAAAAAATTAAATTATTACAAATAACAATAATTACCTCTTATAAAACAGGTGTCATGTCATAATGCATCATTATTTCTGTGATCGCATTGACTTTAACTGTGTTATTTATGATGCCCAGATAGGAGAAACAGTATGTTAATAGATTTTAACTTTTACACTGAATATACAGACTATAATCTAATTTTTATAGTATCGTGACATGGTTGTATATGTGCAAGCAAATGAAACCGGCTGTTATGTTCGCTCCCCTCAGAAGCTGACGCCCTACGTGGCCACCTACTGTATGTTCCCTCCCCATGATAAACTTGCATATTTTGCTTCCTGAAATAGGCTCTGAATTGGAATAATAGTACGGCACAGACTGTATATCAAATATAATCTGTTTGGGGACTGTAGGAGAAAAACTGCAAATACATCAATACTGTCCCACACAGAGTGCTGAAGAAACAATAAAACATTAATTCTCTACTAATTAAAAACATCTACCCATGACTGCTATTCTAAGAGTCACAATGACCACAGATCACTGCCTGGAAGCACAGGAAGGACATTCCAGACTGGATGCCACTGCAGAAATACCTCATACTTTCATCAGCTGAGGAGACTTGGACCATGCCAAGGAAAATGTAGGCCTATTACTCACAATCTGTCACTTATTATAGGGCATTTATTATATGTTGATTATACATAGTCCTGGTCAGGATTATTGGCACCCTTCAGTTGTAAGTACCAAATGCAGAACATCTTCAGAAATAAATGCAAAATGCAAAACTAATTTTGTATAATTTGAATATTTAATAAAATGTCCAAAGTTACTGAACAGCAACAAAACAGACATAAAATGCATACTGGACATGGTTATTGACACCCTCCAGTAATACTTAATCACAGATCCTTTGGCAACAATGACAGATTCTAAACGTTTCTTGCAGCCATCTACAAGGTTCTTGCATCCATTTGCTGGTAGTTTCTACCACACTTCAAGCTCTTTAAGTTTGTAGGAGTCCTGCAATGGTAGATTTCAGCTTTCTGCAGAAGTTTTCAGTGGGATTTAAGTCAGGACTCACCGCTAGCCAGTTAAAAACAGTCCACCTTTTCCTTTTCCACCATTTTCTTATACCGTTGGATGTGTGCTTTGGGTCATTGTCCTGCTGAAATACCCAAGACTTTTGTCTCCAACCTAGGTTTCGGACACGGCATAACATGCTCTAAAATGCCATGATAATCTTCTGAATTCATCCTTCCTTTGGTACATTCAATGCCTCCAGAACCAGTGGCAGCAAAGCAGCCCCACAACACGATAGAACGTCCTCCATATTTTACTGTAAGTACAATAGGGTGTTCTTTTCCCTATGGGCTTCATTCTGTCACCTACAAAAAAACTGCTGCACTACATTCTCAAAAAGTTATTCATTGGTTTCATCTGTTCATAGAACATTATCCCAGAAAGATGGATAGTTTTTGCAAACATAAGTCTTGCTTTTTTTGTGGTGTTTTTTCAATAGTGGTATCCATGAAGTCATACTGGGTTTAGTATGTGGCATATGGTATGGGCAAAAACCACCACTCCAGATTGTTCAGGTTAGCCTGAACCTCTTTAGGTGTCTTGTATGGTGTTTGTTCCACAATCTGCACCAACATTTGCACCCTTATCTCATTGAGCACCACATCCTGAAAGGTGTCTTAACAGTTTTATAACTGTGAAACTTCTTGATAACATTTCGAACTGGATTTCAAATTCTTTGCCGTTTGCCTTATAACCTTTGAAATTGTTCTGCTTTTTCATAATAGCAGTTCTGATGCTTTGACAGCCCTCTTGTCTTTGGTATTGTGAAAAAGAAACTGGAAGCAATCAGTCCGTTTTTATGCAGCAATACCTCATTCATTGCTTAATTCAGATCATTTGAACACTGAAGATGCACAGGTGAATCAGATTTGTTTCCTGGTTTGTTTGAGGAAATAATTTACAATCATGAAATGCATGCCAATCATTGTGTCCAGCATATATTTTATGTCTATATTTTTGTTTCACTATATGAAAGTTTTGTTGTTGTTGTTGTTCAAATATCTTTCGACATTTTATTAAATATTCTGATTATACGCTCGTACAAAATTGGTTAATTTTTGCATCCATCCATCCATCCATCCATCCATCCATCCATCCATCCATCCTTCCATCATCTTCCGCTTAATCCGAGGTCGGGTCGCGGGGGCAGCAGTCTCAGCAGGGAGGCCCAGACTTCCTTCTCCCCGGCCACTTCATCCAGCTCCTCTGGGGGGATCCCGAGGTGTTCCCAGGTCATCCGAGAGACATAGTCTCTCCAGCGTATCCTGGGTCTTCCCCGGTGTCTCCTCACAGTGTGACATGCCCGGAACACCTCATCAGGGAGGCGTCCAGGAGGCATCCTAATCAGATGCCTGAGCCACCTCATCTGGCTCCTCTCAATGTGGAGGAGCAGCAGCTCTACTCTGAGTCCCTCCCGAATGACTGAGCTCATCACCCTATCTCTAAGGGAGAGCCCAGCCAACCTGCGGAGGAAACCCATTTCGGCTGCTTGCACCCGCGATCTCGTTCTTTCGGTCACTACCCATAGCTCATGAGGTGAGGGTAGGAACGTAGATAAACTGGTAAATCGAGAGCTTTGCCTT
Organism: Brienomyrus brachyistius; assembly: GCF_023856365.1. Lineage (NCBI taxonomy): Eukaryota > Metazoa > Chordata > Actinopteri > Osteoglossiformes > Mormyridae > Brienomyrus > Brienomyrus brachyistius. The sequence goes on from NW_026042313.1 coordinate 3,082,048, forward strand.
TTGGCTTAGCTCCTTCTTCACTATGACAGATTGATGCAGCGCCCACATCACTACTGATGCCGCACCGATCCGCCTGTCGATCTCCCGTTCCATCCTTCTCTCACTCGTGAACAAGACCCCGAGATACTTAAACTCCTCCACTTGGGGAAGGACCTCCACCCTGACCCGGAGAGAGCACCCCACCCTTTTTTGGCTGAGGACCATGGTCTCAGATTTGGAGGTGCTGATTTTCATCCCAGCTGCTTCACATTCGGCTATGAACTGTCCCAGTGAGAGTCGAAGGTCATGGTCCGATGAAGCCAACAGAACCACATCGTCTGCAAAAAGCAGAGACCTAATCCTGAGGTCACCAAACCGGACACCCTCAATGACCTGGCTGCGCCTAGAAATTCTGTCCATAATAGTTATGAACAGAATCGGTGACAAAGGGCAGCCCAGGCGGAGTCCAACCCTCACCGGGAACGAGTCCGACTTATTGCCGCCCATGCGGACCAGGCTCTGGCACCAGTCATACAGGGACCGAACCGCCCTTAAAAGGAAGCCTGGCACCCCATACTCCCGGAGCACCCCCCACAGGATTCCCCGAGGGACACGGTCGAATGCCTTCTCCAAGTCCACAAAACACGTGTAGACTGATCGAGCAAACTCCCATGAACCCTCCAAAACCCTGCTGAGAGTATAGAGCTGGTCCACTGTTCCACGGCCAGGGCAAAAACCACACTGCTCCTCCTGAATCCAAGGTTCGACAATCCGGCTGACCCTCCTCTCCAGGACCCCTGAATAGACCTTACCAGGGAGGCTGAGGAGTGTGATCCCCCTATAGTTGGAGCACACCCTCCGGTCCACGTTCTTAAACGGGGGGGGGGTTCTTAAAGAGGGGGACCACCACCCCGGTCTGCCAGTCCAGAGGCACTGCCCCCGATGTCCAGGCAATGCTGCAGATGCATGTCAACCAGGACAGCCCCGCAACATCCAGAGCTTTGAGGAATTCCGGGCGAATCTCATCCACCCCCGGGGACCTCAGTGACCTCCGCCCCAGAGATAGGTGAGTCCACCCCCAAGTCCCCACCCTCAGCTTCCACATTGGAAGGCGTGTCTGTGGGATTGAGGAGGTCTTCGAAGTATTCCCTCCACCGACCCAAAACGTCCCGAGTTGAAGTCAGCAGCGCACCATCCCCACCATAAACAGTGTTGATGTTGCACCGTTTTCCCGCCCTGAGCCACCGGATAGTGGACCTGAATCTCCTCGAAGCCATCCGGAAGTCGTTTTTCATGACCTCGCCCAACTCCTCTCACATCCGAGATTTTGCCTCAGCAACCGCCAAAGCCGCATCCCGCTTGGCCTGCCGGTAGCTGTCAGCTGCGTCTGGAATCCTACAGGCCAAAAAGGCTCGATAGGACTCTTTCTTCAGCTTGACGGCATCCCTCACCTCCAGTGTCCACAGCGGGTTCGGGGATTGCTGCCGCGACAGGCACTGACCACCTTACGGCCACAGCTCCAGTCAGCTGCCTCCACAATGGAGGCGCGGAACATGGCCCATTCGGACTCAATGTCTCCCGCCTCCCCCGGAATATGGGAGATGTTCTACTGGAGGTAGGAGTTGAAATAAAGTGCACATATGGACACTCTTATGTTTGAACATGGTGTTCATTATGGACAATCCGTGACGAGCACAGAAGTCCAATAACAAAGCACCGCTCAGGTTCAGATCGGGGGGGCCGTTCATCCCAATCATGCCCCTCCAGGCCTCACTGTCATTGCCCAGGTGAGCATTGAATCCCCCAGCAGAACAAGAGAGTCCCCAGGAGGAGTGCTCTCCATCACCCCTTCCAATGACTCCAAAAAGGGTGGGTATTCTGAACTGCCGTTTGGCGCATAAGTGCAAACAACAGTCAGGACCCGTCCCCCCACCCGAAGGCGAAGGGAGGCTACCCTCTCGTCCACTGCGGTAAACCCCAATGTACAGGCACCCAGCCAGGGGGCAATATATATGCCCACCCCCGCTTGGCGCCTCTCTCCGCGGGCAACTTCAGAGTGGAAAAGGGTCCAGCCCCCCTCAAGTCGAGGTAAGCCTGACTATATCTAGCTGGAACTTCACAACCTCACACACCAGCTCAGGCTCCTTCTCCATCAGAGAGGTGACATTCCATGTCCCTAGAGCTAGCTTCTGCAGCTGAGGATCGGACCGCCAAGGTCCCTGCCTTTGGCCGCTGCCTAACTCACATCGCATCCGAACCCTATGGCCCCTCCCATAGGTGGTGAGCCCATTGGAGGGGGGACCCACGTGCCTTGTTTGGGCTGTGCCCGACCAGGCCCCATGGGTGTAGGCCTGGCCACCAGGCACTCGCCATCGAGCCCCACCCCCAAGCCTGGCTCCGGGGGGGGGGGCCTGGTGACCCGCGTCCAGGCAAGGGAAACCGTGAATCCAAAATCAGTTTCTCAAACTACACACTCTAATATATTTATCCTCTCCCTCAGCTGTGCACCGGGGCCTCCCTCTCCTCTTTTTATTGTGGTTAGAGTCTCTGTGAAGGGAATAGTACACAGCATTGTAGGAGATCTTCAGTTTCCTGGCATTTTCTCACATGGAATAGCTTTCATTTCTCAGAAAAGAATAGACTGATGAATTTCCAAAGAAAGTTCCTGACTTCTGACCATTTTGAGCTTGTAATCCAACCCACAATTGCTGATGCTCCTGATACTCAACTAGTCCAAAGAAGGCCATTGTAATTGCTACTTTAATCAGCACAACAATTTTCATCTGTGCTAACATACTTGCAAAAGGGTTTTCTAATGATCAATTAACCTTTTAAAATAATAAACTTGTATTAGCAACCACAGCATTCCACTGGAACACCGAACTAATTGTTGCTGGTAATGGGCCTCTGTTCACCTATGTAGATATTCCATTAAAAAACAGCTATGATAGTCATTTACAACATTATCAATATCTACACAGTATTTCTGATCAATCTGATGTTATTTTAATGAACAAAAAAAAAAAAAAAAAACTTTTTTTTTCCAAAAGAATTTTTGAAGTGACCAAACTTTTGAATGGTAGTGTGTATATACATGTTACACCGGATAAACAATGGTAAAGTAATAACAATTACAACACTGTAAGATAACAGATGTAAAGTTGATGTTTAAACTATAAACAAATTTTTTATATATCTCACATTTTCATCAAATTTTTTACAGCCTTTGACAACTATAATTGCTTTCTGTAGTGTTTGTATTTTATCAAATCCTCCAAGCAGTTTCTGTCTAGTGAATAGGGTCAGGTTACAGTTTCTGCTTGTCTTCCAGGAGAAATTTTTATTGCAAATACTGTGGTGCTGTGTGTCCTTCACCATCAGTGGCTAGTGGGCGAGTCTATCTTAACACATTTGCTTTTGATCGAAGGGTAATTTAAGTCACTTGGGTCCTCTTTCGAATGTGATGCAGTAAAACTCACCTAACATTTTTTTCACCACTGCTGGCTGGGGCACTTGAATCTGATCCATTAGGGGTGCTGACCATCTCTTCACTTTTTCTATGTGCTGTGTAGCCACCCATTGGTGAAATCAGGAGAAATATCTTGTTGTCAAACCCTCTCAGAGATGACACAGTCTACCTGGTCTCAGTTCTAAGGCTGAAACTCAGATCTCGGAGAAGCTTCACATTCCACTTACTAAGATGAAGCTGAAGCGAGCTGTAATGTGTAACCACACTATGTAACTAATGAAACAAATTATTAGTGAAGTGAAAGTGATTAGGGTAAGTATTGTTAAAATGGGAGACCTGGATAAATTTTGCAGTTAAAATATAGGTTTAGTAGTGCTTTAATTTCTCTTCTATATAGTGTTCAAGGGGCATTATTGTATTTAGAATGGGATCAAGTTGGGATTCAAGACAGTGAGATGATTCTACAAATTTATCCAATGTTACGATCCCAGTCAAGGGAAAGGGAATTAGGATAAGGGAACAGACAGGGTACGGGAATAAGGGAACACACTTTCTTTTTATATTGTTATATCAAAGCACATACAAATAACAAGAAACCCAGTGAAAATTACTTCTAGTGTGATCACTGCCAAAACAACAAACAAAACCCCAACTACCAAGTGTGACCCACAGCTATTCTTACCTATGTGCAAACAAAAAGGAAACCAAAAACTGATGACTGTACCTTACTCCCTAACAGAAGACACAGAATCAAAACGCAATCACAAAACAAAATGGCAGTCACTCCTTATACACCGGTACAACCACACACTATTAAAACACATGCACACAAGCCAAAGCAACAGTATCCAAAGGGGGCAATCAAAAACATAATCCAAAAAAGTGGAAAAATCAAACGCAAAATAACAAAACAAAAAGGCAGCAGAGGTACAAAAAAGTCAAGGCGAGAATCAGAAACCAGAAAAAAAAACAGAAGTCATACACAGTCAGAATAATTGAAGGCAAAGAACAAACAGTGAGCTAGTGGAAGCTAGAATGGGCTAGAGTTTGAATCAAGGGGGGTCTTTTTGAATCGTGCTTCTGGGAGTGATGAAACGGATGACGTGGATGTGGACAGGTCTTGTGGAGGTGGGGTGAGGGGTTGAAGAGTAAATGGAGGAGAGGAGGAGGCAAGGCATAGAGTTGAAGGGTGAATGGGGCGAATGGAGGATACAAGTGGGCAAATGGGATGTGAAGGGCGAATGGGGTGAATGGAGGAGACGAGTGGGCAAATGGGGCGAATGGAGGAGACGAGTGGGCAAATGGGGTGTGAAGGGCTAATGGGGTGAATGGAGGAGACGAGTGGGCAAATGGGGCGAATCGAGGACATGAGTGGCCAAATGGGGTGTGAAGGGCGAATGGGGTGAATGGAGGAGACGAGTGGGCAAATGGGGCGAATCGAGGACATGAGTGGCCAAATGGGGTGTGAAGGGCGAATGGGGTGAATGGAGGAGACGAGTGGGCAAATGGGATGCAAAGGAGACCTGGAACAAAATCTTCACAGAACACAACGCAGGTCGTAACACCAGAAAAAAAAAATTAGAAAGTGTCCTATTAACAATGCCCACCCTAATTGTCATCGTTGACACAGTACACAGTGCACAATGAAACGTATCCTCTGCATTTAACCCATATGTGACATAGCAGTGGGCAGCTAATTCAGCGCCCGAAGAGCAGGACTAAGGGGCGGAACCTTGCTGATTGGAGATTCAAACCAGCAACCTTTCAATCACAAGCACACTTACATTAGGCATTGGATTATTAACTCTTGGATCAGGTATTTGAAGAAAAGAAAGTAATTTTATCTAATTAATCACTGCAGTACAACATAATGATGACCATTTACTCCTAGTAAAGGTAACAGCATCATTTGCTTTTGAACACAACCCAGATATAGGCCTACAAAATATAATTAAAATTCAACAAATTAATTTATGAATAATCAACATGTAGCACAAATGTCAAACCAAAAAATGTCAAATTCTACATATATAATGTGATGGTATCTGCTTTCCCTACTTGACCAAGCTGTCGTGGAGCCTTCCTGAAATATGATCTGACTGAAACAAACTCCCCCGCAATTGGCTGAATATTCCACCAGTAACAGTCTTCAGTATTATTAATGCTGAAATGTGACCTATTAAAGCTGGCACTGTAAATCGTCTTTGAAAAAATTATACCATTTGGGATCACTAGGCTAGAACGGGTTAACCACAGTACTTAAATTTTTTTAGCAATTTACCCAGCGGGGTATTCCACAATAGCAAATCTGGTTAAACATCGATCAATGCTACTAGAGCAGAGTCCCTCCTGTGAATTGAACCTGCAACCTCCAGGAAATGAATCCTATTCTATATTAACAGGTTGTGCCTAAAAGTGAACGATAATATCTGTATCACATTAATCTACATCATTATAATCTTTATTATTATTCTCAGTAAACTTTATAAACCGTAGTAACATTGCTCATACGCACATAATGTTATTGTTATGGTATGTCAACCTCTGTCGTTATAAATAACAAAAAATAACATTTTTGACAATTTTTTTTTTACATTTTAATAAGAGCGAGTTCTGTTTTGCCGTTGTTTTCTTCGCGCCGCAGAAGGATTTATCAACATGTATTTATCTTATTTAGTTGGACATTTTGTTTTTACTCGCTCTACCCAAGTTCGGTGATTTAGCACAAACACTGATTTTAACAATGATTTCTCTAAAAATCGAGTGCGGTCACAACACTATATTGAACAATCTAAAAGCCAAATTTCGTATTACGCGCTCAGAGGACAAATATACAACTACATCGGTGCCTTGAGCATGCTCGGATTAATAAAAGGTTTAAGAAAAAGCAGTTTTGTTCAATGGGATGCCATAGTGTCCCAGCTGGACATTATTACTTCAGGACATGTGATGCTCTGTGATCGGTTTTTAGGCTACCATTACACAGCGAGAAGATCATTTTTCCACGGGGTGTCGCATGTGTATCTACGCTGAACAAACAATGAAAAAAGAAATAAAAAATGTTTATTCACCGAAAATGGATGTTTTGTATCAGTCGCCTATAAGAGCAGTGTTTACAGGGTCCCATTTTTGTCGTTTAGAGACATACACGCTCCCACTGCACAAACCGGTGATTGTTGATAGCAGTATTTTTAGGTACGGTTTTGGTTATTTTGTTATTCACAGGCAAATTTTTGGCCTATGGTTTGAGTATATTGTAGCGTCATTAGCTTTTTATCATGTAATACATTATTCGGTGGGTGTGTATTAATTTAACATTTAAATCATCCAAGCACTTAACTAACTAATGATGATAGCCAGACATCACAATTTGCGTAATAGGCTATTCCCAGTCGGTGACCATGAAATAATCTCGGGTGGAAACGCCTTACCTTAATCCTCTCGAGCGATTTGGCCTAAATGAATATTTATCTCCGCAACTTCTTTTACATCGATGTTTCAGTTTCACGGTCTCTGAATACATCCAGTCAAGGATGTGACTATATGTCGTACCCGAATCGCCTAAACCATGCGTGTCACATCAGCAAAAATATAACGTCAAGATTTCATTTAGAACTGTCAACACGTGATTCTTCTCCTTCTTCTTCTAATAATAACAATAATAATTATTATTATTGCTGAATTATATGCTCAACTCACTTTAGGTTTTGAAGCGTTAAGTGTTACGTGTTAAATCCCATTGGTTGGTATGGTGCCAAATCTACCTGGTTAGCGTATCTGGCCGCATGACACTGGGAAGTGGGCTGAACCTCTTTGATTTTACACCATTCCCCTCACTGGAGCGTTTCAACTTCAGGGTTTTCTTGCTGACTGAAGAGGGAGCGAAAAAAAAAACTCAATACTGGTATTTACACTGGCTTTATGCTGAGCAATAAATATTTATGAGAGAAACACAAATGATTAGCGGCTACCGAGTACTTTCATAAATACACAAAGTGGCACACACTTTCAATAAGCGGGCTAGCTTGCTAGCTGCCTTGTGTGTTTTTGTTTCAACCATCTGTAGCAAAAATACTGATGTTGTAGAACAAGCTAAAGGTAAGTTAAAGTGGCAGATGCTCCGCGCCTTGCTGATGTTTGGGGAACAGTTGTGGATATTTCTAGCTTGTGTAGTTGGTTAGTCGAAATAAATGTAACGGTCAGTTGGAACAGCGTGTGTTAAGATAACGGCCTTTGCTAGTCAGCTAAGTAATTGTTTTGCTTAGCTGTAGCTAATTAGCGGGCTAAGTGTTTGATCTGCCTTTTTCATGAGAACTGATATGAAGAAGTGTTACACAGTTATTTCATGTACTGTTTGTTAGGATGTCATCCAGTGCAGAAGGTACGGATAACCTTAGTAAGACATGTCTTATTGAAATGAATGGCTTGCGGCACCTAAAGACCGTTAACTAACTAGCTGCTCATCCGACAGCTTTGCTAATTACGTGAGTATTCATGAAAATTCAAGCTGCTTAGGTCCAGCTAGCTGTTTCTACATTGCAGTTGTAACCCAGGTATAGCAAGCCGTTTTACCTTTTATTTCTCTTATTTGGCTTTATTGTAATCATCGAGGTATTGTAAAATTGACTAAAATAATGAAAACTAGTTGGCCCGTTCACAGTCTATTAGCTTGTATTATGTGTGAGGAGGTGTGAAAATGTCTGCCTTTAAAATTGCAGTCTTTGCATGACTGGATTTTATTCTGCCTCTTCGTTGTTTGCTTAACTTGATAGCTTGACTCGTAGGCTTACGTTGAATCACATGGATACTATTGATATCACAGTTCAAAAAGCTCTTGTATTCTTTTAATGAATCCGACCCAATTCATTTAGGGTCTTGCGAAATGCTATTGTATGTAGTCGTTATCTTATTGTATGTTAAACTTGCATTTTGTAATTGCACCGTGGTTCATTGTTGGCAAATTGTTCATTGTTGGTACGGCTAATGAATATAAAGCCAGTTTCTCTATCAGATTGCTACTCGACCAACTGGGTCCGAGTCCAATTTCTTCTTAAGGTGGATTTAAAGCATTATTATCATCCGGTTTGGCGCGATCTGAGATCAGAGCTGGTATGCTGAGGTAGTTGAAGCTGCGTGCACTTCCCATAACCCCACTGCTGGCCATTGTGGTTTACATGAGATGAGTCCTCGTTTAAAATATGCAGCACGCATGGACACTTGGCATATTAGATCGCAGATTCAGATATAGATGGGGTTTGAATTACACATTTATGTCACAAAAAAACTAACGTAAACATCATTTTTTATTGAATTCTGCCACGGGCTTCAAAGGTAGATTAATTTTAAAGCTGCATTACTAAATTAAATAATACGGCAGTCTGTAAGAGGGGGATGTAATTATAATGCTGTCTATTGTTCTTTTTCAGCGTGCATAGTTTTTGTTGCAGCTAATTGTTACACATTGAATTTTAATTAAAAATAATGTAATTCAATCAAGATAGGTGTGCAAGTCTGATGTCCCCCAACACACATTTTCAAAGGCCTTGCTGTTCTGATTGGGTTTGATATGTGAGCCATAGAGGCATGAGGATATTTAAGTGACACTGTTTACGTTGTTTATGGCTGACTTTAACATCTACAGTACTGTTCCATATGCCTAACTGACTTTTTCATGGTTTTATGTTTTGCAGCGATAATGTCAGATCAAACTTTGGTACAGAATCTGTACCTTGAGCGTAGCTGCTGTTATATAAACCAAAATATATTTAAAAAAAATCCTATAAATATAAATCTCATATGGCACCAAAGCACAATTGTGTTTGTCTTGACAGTCATTGTCTTGCACTATTGGCACACTTTTTGATGCTAGAAAGACATTTTTTCCCCTAGGAGCAATGTGATTGATAATATGTCTGTTTTGGCATAAAAAAATATAATTAAGCATATATTTCAGAGTATGTATATAATATGCGCTATTGCCAAAATTAGTGTTTATAATTGTTTGACGGTGCTTTTAATTTTGAAAAGGTTACTTCTTACAGTGCTAATGGAAAGGTCCTGATGAAGGTTGTATATGCTTTACTATGACACTTTTATTTTATTATGACGCTTTGTCACCTTTAGTGCATCGACTTCCTCTGGAAAGAAACCTCTTCTGTCCTCTGGAATTCCAATGTTTAAACATACGTTCAGCTGAGGGTAGCAAATTGAGCAAGTGTTCTGTTTTACATACAAAAAGACATTTGATAGGTGTGCTGTTTAATTATGCTGTGGTAGAATCACAAGGTGTGTGTTTGCTCGACCTTTCGAGTTGGATAAATAATGAATCGTGCTGTGGTTGGTCTTAATGAATTCACATAATTCATTCTGGAATTAAACATTAAATATCACAGCCACAATACTAAATTTTGATCTGCTAGTTTTTGCTTTCATGTAGTATGGAAATGGATTTCTCTAAGATATTGTTAAAAAATTGTTACTTTAAGGCCCCGTGTTTCTTGACATCATGTAGTCGACTGAAACATAATAGTTGTTTGCAGTCAGGCCCTCATATCGGTGAGAATAGTTATGGGCAGAAGTACATTTCAGCCCAGTGCTTTATCTCTGCCTTGTATGGGTGATAAAATAGGAGGAATAATGCAGGATGTCAGACGTACTTTATACACACTTTGGAATGGAAAAACTCAACACACAAATAGCAAGCAACTAAGGAGCAGTATGTTCCTTATTTGCAATCAAAACAGCTTGACTCCTGTATGCCGTCATACAACTCATGAACTGTATGCAGTTGGATAATGAACCTTTAATCAAGACTGAATGTCCTCTATTCTTAGTGATGGAGCTGGAAATTTACACTCTTTACCTATGAACATCTCTTTCTATAAGTTCTGTTATTGTGAAATCCAGTTAATTATCAGGCATTTGACTTCATCTTGCTAATCATGAAACCATTCTTGAAATTGGTTTTGCAGTTTGTGTTCAGCACAGTGGACCTGACTCTGTGAAGGTGTGTTAATATCTGGCTGCTCTGTGACTTTGCTAAGCAATCAATGGAATTCTGTGACTCTCACAAGATGCCCGTGCTGTCACATGTCTGCCACATTAACTTAATCACTGATATTGTTTGCTAAATACATATTTGACTTATTGATACTAAAATCTGTCCAAATGTAGGAGAAGGAGTGGGTGGAGAATCAAATCATATAACGCTTCATAGGCGCTCATAGGGCTAGGCTTTGTACCTCTAAAACCAGGTTCCACATCATTGTGTATTGGCCTTTTGTAGAAGCAGTTTTCACTGTGTCACTGTCTGTGAGTTTCAACTTACCACCTCTTTGACAATGCAGTGTTTGACATTTTATGATTTTTGACAGTGTTGCCCTTGCGATCCGTCATAAAAACTGGAAAATACAGCAACTGCGATTTTATGCCTGTATGGGAAATTCTACCTAAATTTGGGAATGTCATGTGATTTTTGTAGCAACATTTCTGAGTGTGATTTTGTGGTGTGTTAATGATGGCTGGTAGTTCAAACTTCCCTTTGAGCATTTTGATATAATGTAGACTGCTCTTTTTGTTGCTCCCGGCAATTATTGGAAAATCATATTAAAACCAGAAAGGGGTTTGATAACGGAGTGAAGCTGAATGCATCAGGCGTATAAGCCTATTGGGAATATGTGCATTGGGTATTCATGTTCGGTTACATTTAAAAAAGGCCCCAGTTTTAGTTGAGCCAGGAATTTCCTTGTGATGTCTGGGGGTAACTTCTTCGTAAAAACCACTTTTGTTCAACTTGTAGTACATTCATTTTGAATGTACTTGTGGGTGGTCCCTGTGTAGTTTTATCAGTGCTTGTGATGGAGATTTTCAGAAAGTAGTAAAGCATGGTAAATTGCAATGAATGGTTAAGTGCTTATCCAACTTTTTAAGTTTTAGTCCTTTTAAAAAAGAGGTATGTGTACTAGTTGTAGCATTACAATCCAAACAAGTTTTTTTTAAAACATCATTTAGGCACATTAGGTTACATTGCACTATGCTTGTGATTCTGTTAATAAGCAATGGGCATGGTGTGAAAGTTAAGGACAGTTGTAAATGGCTAGGCAATATCTAAGAAAATATGGATTTTTTTTTTGTTGTAAAAAAATGCCCCCACACACATGCGCACATGCATGCACGTAGCAACAATCAGGGCAATTTTTGTTGCAGGAAAGAAGTGAAAGCATGAAAAAAAATGTATACAGATAATCTGCTAAACAACCTGCGTTCAAACTTGTCCCCCCTGGGGGGATTGCTGACAAGTGATGCTGATCATCTTTTTTTTTTTTTTTTTTTTAGTCTCGGTGGAATACGATTGATCTGCAGTGTAGATTTAAGATGTCAAAAATATGGCGTTGGCCATCTAAAACCATCTACTGCAGTGTGTCACAAGTTAGTAAGCCATAGCTACATACTGCCATTACAACTGATGTTTACATACAGTGATACATTTGCTTATCATACAAGTAGTTAAGCACATTGGAATTATTTAGACTGCACCAGGATTAGGGCTGTAATGATAATGAAATTTTAGTTGGCGAATAATTGTCATACAAATGATTACGATTAACGATTTAATTGTCTTTTTCTGTTACTTGAACATAAAGATTGAATTTGCCTTTTTAAGCTTTGTAAACAAAAATTGTGCTGGCAGATATGACAAAAATAATGAATAAGAAGTTAAATGCCTTGAGAGAGCGTTGTCACTACCCAGTCCGTACCACCTAACCGATTTAACCTTGCAAGTCTGCACTGCCCAATCCATTCATCCTGCCATTTTATGGCAAATTATATTGTCTACATTCACAGTAAACGAAGCCGGGTAGCTTAATGGAATTAAGGTAGTCTGGAGTAACTATAAGTGAATGAATACAAAATCCACTTAAACTGCGGCACTTTAAATCTGACAAGTTATTCAACTGAGCAAGAAATCTGGCTTCATGAAACGTGGTACTGGCCTCTGGTGTTAATGATTCCGTTGACTTAAAAAAAAAAAAAAAAAAAAAAGGATCCATTTTCTTTGCTTGTCATTTTAATTGTTCACTCCGGTCATCTATTTCCAGTTCTTGGATCAACACTATTACTTAAATATCCCATATCTGACATGTTGGTTTGTATTTCCATCAGTTGAAATTGCTGCCATCTAATGACATGGTATTTTAGGTATATTTATAGCTTTGTTTCACTCTAAACTGAAATATGAAATTTGGTATATTTTGTTTGTTTCCACCATATTTATATCCAGGGGTGCATATAACTGATACACAAGTATGCATTTGTCATATGTGCAAACGCAGTTTACTTTATGTGCGTTCTCGCTGTTATGACAAGGAATCACTGTGCATTTTAGCCTTTATATTGCAAAAGAAGTACAAATTAGCCATGAAAAGGTTAAAATGCACAGTAATCTTGTCGTAAATGTGTGCGCATAAATATGTATTTGCGCTGCAACAACATGAAATTGCTATGTATATTGCTGGTGAATGCATACTTTCGTATAAGTTATGTGCACCTGTTTATATCTTTCAAAGTCAGTTGGATTAGAAAAAAATGGACTAAATAAGAGCATGTTTCTCTAGTACTTTGTCCTATCGGCATAATAAACTGACTTTACTGCAGCATAATAGTGGCAGCCATCACGAACATATACAGTCATCCCACCAAAAGACCCATAATCACACATTCAGACACGAGTGCAGAACTTTCAAAAAACAGAGAGTGAACACACAGAATCCAGAACTGGAGTATCTGGCTGAATATCCATTTCCGGGCTAGTGGAGATTGCTCACAAGCAGCCTGTAAAATGAACCTGATGTAAATATTAACGGGTTCAATTTAGGTCATGGAAATGTCATTAAATGAGTGCCAATCAAGCATTACATGATGGAAAACAATGTGGAAATAGTGATAGTAATATGGCAGCTGTGTCATCCAGCTGTTTTTACACAGATGAATTGAGGCAAATCTTGCAATTATGCTTAAAAATAATTGTGGTCAGCTCAATTAATTGTGATCAGGCAATTATGTAATAATTGTGACAGGCCTAATCGGAATCATAAGCTAGAGGGTGGAACTGAAAGCCAGTTCATAAATCTTTATCATGCTTTGTGTGTAGCGTGAGCCTACTTCCCTGACAGGTAATAATTGTTGGTTAGTCACTGTCAGATATCGACACAGTTACTTGTCTGATATCGTCTATTACTGATAATGTTTTTGTCATATCGCCCAGCCCTTGTTGCATGCCTAGTGGATTTTTGGCTCTCTAAGAGATACTTAACTGTCAGTTAAACTCTGAGAGCAAGTAAAAATAGGTAATAGCTCCTATTCACAATTTTGAAACTTAAAAAAAAGTGTTAAAAATCCTTCCTTTTTCTAATGCGTGTTCAGAAGCGTGATTTCAGTTCAAACACAGATGACTGATGAAGGGTACATTATTTAAATGAGTGACATGTACTGCAGTTAAAACCGTTTCAGGTATTTTGCCATAGCACTGTCACATTATCATTGGCTTCCTTACGAGGCATTTATTTTCTTACATGATTTTTTTTTTCCCTTTGGACAGAAGTTCTCATAGATCATGGATTTCAGCCTGCATCTTGAGTTTTTCCTTGCAACAACAGATCTACATTCCCGCATTGTCAAATACTATATACTGTGTACCCCTGGGAAGGCATCTCGCCAACTGCACGGCTGTGTGTGTTAAATGAGCAGTAAGGGCAGTGCTGGTTTTTCACTGAAAAGCCTCTGTATAACATGCTTGTGAGGCATTGGGAGATGCCTACCGAGGAATCATGTCAGATCACGTATGTCTGGGGTAAAACAGGATCTGTCACAATGGCAAATCAGTCTGTCCTGGGGTGATATGTCTAAAACAGAGGATTTCTGCCCTAACCAAGCAGCATATTTCACAGGTATTTTCCTCCTTTTGCTTACAGAAGAAAGAACTTGTGTTATCACCAGCAGTCATTTGTCTGTAGGTGATTCACCCTAAAGGTTTGTTTAAGTGGACTTGAAAACACTTAAGGTTCCAGCTCTGTTATGTGCCCAGTGATATATGACTTTGCAGATTGTAGCATTTCAGCAAGTAGGCAAGGAAAAAAACTCTTCTGAACTGGCCCCTGGAATAGCTTTTATGAGAATGAGAGGACAGACTGTTCAATAGCTGCTTGATGTGATGGTTGTATGCAATGTCAACGGCAGTTATTATGGATAAAATGACATTTAATTAGGAGACAAATTTGCTTTAATTACTGATGAGACTAACAGATGTCTATCAACCCAGCATGTTAGTTTGGCACTCATTTGATTGATGGCTGTTTAGTGCTGTATACAAGGTGGTTGTTTTGGAGTGGAGTTAAGCAGTTTTTAGCTAGGGCTCCATTTTGTCCTTGGGTATCTTGCTTCCTCAGTGTGCAAACAGCAGCACTAAGCCAAGTGTGTGTAACACAACAGCCTCTGACAGAAAGCCTTTTGGAAAACCTGTTTGCTGTTCTCCTGCACAGTTTTTTTTTTTTTTTTTTTTTTTTTTTTTTTTTTTTTTTTTTTTTCTTTTGTTGCCCAAAACCCATTTCC
The DNA here is from genome assembly GCF_023856365.1 of Brienomyrus brachyistius. Taxonomy (NCBI): domain Eukaryota; kingdom Metazoa; phylum Chordata; class Actinopteri; order Osteoglossiformes; family Mormyridae; genus Brienomyrus; species Brienomyrus brachyistius. The sequence goes on from NW_026042313.1 coordinate 3,097,103, forward strand.
CTCCACCATGTTGCATTAGAAGTTAATGCTCTGGACAAAATGACAGTGTTATTGTAGAGAGCCCTTTGAGTGCAGTATACTCATTAAATTTAACAACCTGTCAGCTATTGCTGTCTTTACTGCATACAAAGCTCCTCTGCAAAGATGATATAGATTGTCTTTTTTGGGAAACAAAATGTCAAAATGGTTGTAATTGGCTGTAGCAGTTAGTCACTGAGCCATTTTTCGGTTTTAAGATGTTTGGATGGCTCTCTGGGCACGTATACAAGGAGTTGTGGTGGCAGCTAACTGTTAACCTGTCTGATTTTGATTTGAAAACTAATTGGATAGAATCATTTGCCAACCTTCTTATCCTACTTTTAATGCTAGTTACCGGAGAATCATAGTCAGCCGGCATATGTTGTGCACCTGTTTTCCTCAGATGTTACATGACTTAAAAGGTATTTGGAGAAAAGCTCTTTTCTCTATCCACTGCTATTAATTGTTTAATAATGGCACCTTTTACTTTGGTTTTATTTTTGCTGGTTCTTAAAGTAACATTGCCTTTAATCTATTTAGCAGTTATCCAAAGTATATTTTTGAGAACACAGGGTCACACAATCCTTGGAGCATTTGGGGGTTAACGGCCCAACGGTGAAATGTCTCTGCTACCTTTGGGTTTTGAACTGCCGACTTTCTGATCAGAGACATAGCATGCTAATTGCTAACCCATTGAGCCACACACCAAGCTCAACATTACACAGATAAAGAAGCAAAAAAAGTTACAAAAGCCACTGATAAAAACTCTGCTGTTTTCTCCGGTAATTGTCATCCCTAAATCAATACTACAGAAGCTACAATACAAATCTGTGTAAGTGATGACTGAATTAGACTTGTTTAATACAAACCTGCCGTTAATTTGCTCCATTTGTGTTAATGTCTTGTGGATGTGCTGCTTTTTGGTTGTTTGTTTGTATTAAAGTTGTATGCCAGCAAGTGCCAAGAGCATTCTCCTCATTAAGGCATTAATGCTTGTTTTGATGCACCGATGTGAGTGGGATTCAGCCCTCTCTCTGTGGTGATGCACAAATAGCACTGGTGTCATTTTTGTCACTAGTGTGTCATAGCCCTTTGCCACCTTCAAGTAGAACTCTGACAAATTCTCTGCAATTGTTACAAGATGTCTCCCCTAGTCAAAGGCCCTGTCTTCTGAGTGGGGGGTGGGGGGAGCTGTAGCTTCACTTTCCACCAAGGCCAAGCCAGATACAAGCTACAGTAGTATAAACATCATTCCCAAGGGACAACTGAAAGCATTCTTAAGAAAGCTATTAACTTACTGCATTCTTACCGAGACAGTGTTTTTGGTGTTTCTAGTTTGGAAAAATGGCAAAATTGGAGTAAGAATATATTATTGGTAATTTCTGAGAGCAGAGGGACTAAGTAGTCTCAGAGGAGTTTGATGTGATTTGTTCGTGGAAGAGGAGGAATTTTGCACACCACTGCACAGCATCTAATCTGCAAAGCTCATTGTTGTATTTAAATAGGTGCGACTGCGACCTGATGACGGATTGTAGTACTACTCAGTGCTTCCTGTAATTACATTTATTTCGGTGAAACGGGATCGGAATGTAGAATGAAGCCTGTTTATGCTGACTCCTGTGTTATTGATAAGCCTTTATCTAGGCTGCATCGTTAGTTCAGGTTGTTAGCATTGTATAAGTTGTGTAGCTAAACGAACGTACAACATATTAGTGTATATGTTATTTTTAATCTGTGCTCGTGCTGCTCCTGTTTATGTTCCAGTACTAAAGTGTGACTCTGTGTTTTGCTTGTCTGACATTCTAGAAGTGGTGTTAGACTGTGAAGCGCTTTGGTTTCATGAAGGCTAGCCTGAGTCATTGCAGACGGACAGGACTATAAACTGCAGCCTCCCTGTATAGAGAAAGTCGGAGCTCTTGACAAATGGTGCCTTCCATGGAACTGGGGAGGGACCCGAACAAGAGTCCCTATTTCACTAGTGACACTGAGCACTTCCTATAGTGGCTGCTTGAGTGACAAATGGCTTGGTTCCCCCTGGAAGTTTGCTGAAAAGTACAGACACACCCTGACATTGTTTAAATTTCCTGTGCTGTTTTTCATAATGTCGTGTTTATGCAGTTTTTTTCCATAAAAATGAAATTTTTGTGTCTCAAGTAATTTAACAAGGTCATCCCACTGATAAGCAGAAAAACATTTGTCAAATCGCAAGAGATTTTTGGGAGCAGTACAGGGCACAGAAAATTCTATATATTATTGAAATGGAAAATAAATTGCCTGAAGGAGAGTGAAATAGCAGCTCCAAACCACTGCTCAGCCCTCTGCTCTATAGCAAAACTAGCTCAGGAAGAGCTCTAGGATTTTCTTTTCAACGTGGACCTGCGGGTGCATCCTAATTGAGTGTTTTGCGCAGGCCTTGTAGTGGTGTGTGTGTGTGTGTGTGTGTGTGTGTGTGTGTGTGTGTGTGTGTGTGTGTGTGTGTGTGTGTGTGTGTGTGTGTGTGTGTGTGTGTGTGTGAATAAAAAATGCATTATTTTGACTTGACGGTTTTGTGCCTGAACAATGCCAGCTGCACATTTAGCTAAAAGCTTGATTTTGTCAAACATCACACAAGATTACAGCTCTGGACATGATTTTATTTATGCAGTAATTTTTTTTTTAATGTTTTTTGTGAAACATGTTGGCCTTCCTACCAACACAACACAAGGCTGCTAGGGATTATATATCAGTTAAAAAGAATGGACTGATGTCTATGTGTTAGTCTTGCTCAATATTGCCGGCTAACATTTAGACTGTAGCCAGTATTCAAAATAGCATGGGCAATATGACAATTTATCATGACTGGTTGCAGTTGTATCTATGATAAGCATTTCAGAGTTATTACAAGAATCACAGTACAACACTACTTAGTACTATTACTATAATGACAGATCAAATCGGCAAGCACCTATGACGCAATCCCTATATGTTTGGAGGCTGCAACAGTGCTAGGGATTTTTTGATTCAAATCGATCTTAATTTGTATAATCTGATATTGATTCATTTTTAAAATACATGCCTTTTATGGTTTATGGCCTTTTCCCGTGGATGTGTGAAGCTTTAACCCCATTAGCCTGCCTTGCCCAATGAGATCTGGTAGACAGAATCAGGGCTGCGCAGTCATTGCGATTGTTTGAAATAGTTGCGCTTAATATTTATTAAGCAAAACAAAATAAAGTATAGCCAAACTCCAGTTGTTAATATGCACTACTAGACTGTATTAAATAAGCTGGCTGTGTTGCCATGAGTTGGGTCAACGCACAAATCAGTGTTGACAAATGCAATGTGATTACTGGGCTTTAGATATTGGGCTTAAGTCAACATCCAGAGAATTTTTTTTCGGTACAGACATTTACTTACTCCAAAATTTGATAAGCATATCAAATAGTATTCCTAAAATATCAATGGAGACCTATTGTTAACACCCAAAAGTTAGTAATCCTGTGTGAATTTGGTGTATTCTTATGTTTAATAATGGTGTCAGACTTTAAACTGCAAAAAGTACCTCCCCGCCACTGACGTCTTATCTTGTTATCTTTTATAAACGTCTTTTAAGAGACTTTCACTGCTGGGCTGTCCCTTTCTTCACTACCACATCAGTGCTTTTCACTTCCATGATATACCAGAACAGCAGCATGTGATGTGCCCTGCTAATTGCATTTAATAAACACAGTTACGCTTTTTTTGTAAAATGTAAATTTAAAATGTTAGATTTTCAATATTTCAAATTTTTACATGTTACATTAATTTTCACTTCATTACTTATTAACCTGTAATCTGCATGCATTAACAGTTCTGTTTATTGGTTAAGTTTTAAGTTCACTCTGGATCAGTTTGTAACATTCAACTCCATAAATCTGTTTCATTGCCTACTGACTTCCCGACCACTGATCCAGATACCTGGGTATCACAGTAAGGATACATTGGTGCAAAACGTCGTCTATTGACACTCAAAGTTGTCAATGATACGGCAGAGAGGGAGTGGCACTGATTCAGGAATACAAGACACTCACTAAGGATGAAGATGACCTGCAGTTTTTCTTGCTGGTCGTTTATGCTCATCAGCTACATCCTACTATAAGGAAGACTGAACTTTAACGACTGTGTATTAAAACAGAGTTTGTAGGTTGACTCACATTGACTCAAGAATCACATTTAACTAAAAGTGTTATTGCAAATTGTTATTACACGTTCTATCATGTTCTTGAGCATACAAATTGTCTAATTGGTAAATATACTGTGTATAACATCCCTTTTGTTATCTAAACTAAAATGTAGATGGGCGACCTGTAAACATTACACAATTATGAAATAATTTGGCACACTAACTTTTGGCCACATGGAACAAATTTGGAGGGTAAGAGTAAAGAATGATTTTTTTTCCCTCATAGTACACCCTAAGTGACACCCTAGTATAGAATTACAAATCTAGTATATTTTGGGACCTTTAATTGAATCAATTTGGGAAATCAGTGTCGATACCCAGCCTGGAACAGTACTACAGCAAAAATAGCCCATTGTGAAACAAAGCAGTTTCAGCCTGCATAACATCTCATTGCTGTTTATCTTACTAACTTAATTATCTGTCATTGCATCTCAACTTAGTAACTAGATCTTGAACTAAATACTAATGTTTTCTTACCACTTAGTTTAAATAAACATGTCATCCATGGTAACACTGGTATACATTTTTATGTGATTACAAATTTCATATCAATGATATAGCAACGCAATATGTTTAGGGCTGCCACTAACTACTAATTTTGATCCCCCCCCGTATGTTTCATATTTAAATCAAACTGGTCTCAATCATTCATGCCGGTTTGTACCTTTGAATTTTTTTCTTTGTGCTGTTTCTGCAATATAAATCTTTGCGTACATGGTCACGTGATACCAGCACAAGCAATATATCACGGGGGAAGAAACTCGGACTGCGGAAGAAGTTTGGCATGACAGGTGTCACGTGACCATGTAAATAAACATTTATATTAGAAACTAAAGCAGCACAAATAATGTCAAAGGCACAAGCCAACACAAACGCAACACAAACGATTCAAATCGGTTTGGTGGAAATTGGACACAAATGGGCGGGCAACTTCGCACTGGTGACGTCACTCTGTAAACAAACATGCGGTGACAAAAGGAACAGATCAGCAGCTGCAATATCTTTTAAGAGAGGAGATCTCGTGGATAAACAAGGTAAAAAGATATTGGTGGTACTTTTTGAGGTTTTAAGTTTTTTAGGTAAATAGTTATTCGTTTTTTATTTCAGTTAAAGAATATTTTTTTAAAATTAGTTTCCCTTTTTGTTTGTTTTAGTTTATCGTAATAGCACTGGTCCCCACAAGCCCAGCATGGGCGAACACACACACAGGCACCATCAATGAATGTGGAATAAACCTAGATTCTAGCCTAAACATTTTCTCAAATGCTTATTTACTGGAGGTTCTAAGGCAGCAGGAAGATGACTTTTATGGCTTTGAGTGTATCTAGCAGCCATGAAGACAAAGGATATTAAAAAGCATGCCAGACTAATGGTAATAACATTTGAGGTCAGTTTTATTAGGTGACAATGTTTTACAGGCTCAAGAGTTACAAGGTTGAGTTAATTTAGTTATTGTCATTGCTTAAACTGAAGTGTTAAGCAGTTAAGATTTTTCAGGGAAAACTGTACCTTAACTACTTTTGTGCTAATATTTGATTTATGCTTTGTCACTACAATTGCACTATAAGAACATATACTTGACAGGGCTCAAATATAGTATGTTATTACTTATTTTTTAATTAATCACCAATTAAGTCTTTGTTACATACTGATCTCATGTTAATTCTTCAGTAATGAATCCTGATGCATGTTTTAATTTAGGCAGTTGCTATATTTATCTGTTAATTCTTTAAAACTTTGTAAACTACTGAAGGAGCAAGTAATGAATAACACAAGTAAAATACTGATCTCATGTTTATCATTAATGAATCATGATGCATCTGTTATCTCAAGTAGGGACTTTATTTGTTTATGATTTGTACTTCAACAGTAACTGAGTTATTTCTAAGAATTTCTGCCCCAAAAAGTGTTATGCTGCCACTGCTGGCACCTTGTGGCAATTAGAGGTGCACCTATCCGAATATCGGCACCGATCCAGACCTATTAGATGGACTGGGTGTTGGTCATATGTGACTGATCCATGTCCGATACCTACTTAATTCATTAATTCAATTCTTAATTAAAAAAAAAGTAGCTCCATTCTTTTGTTAAATTGATTTGTATAGTCGGCTCTTTCCTATTTCAGAAGTGTTTTGTAGCATTCAAGTTGATCACCAATGCTGCTGCTCAGATTTTTTTGCCACTTAGTGGGTGTGAGTACAGTGACTTCTACATGCTGTGACATCATGCGCATACCATTCGCAGTAGGGGGAGCATAAGAACATCAGATAAGAGGGTGACAATCAGGAAGTATTTTACGCTTTTAACAACAACTAGTAGCCCAATGATTTGCAATCTTTATAAAAACAAAGTTTTGAGAGGTGGAAGTAGGAAGTAGTACTGGAAAATCCCACTAAACAAAGTGCATGCGATTGTGCGAAACAATACAAGTAATATGAACAAAGACATGGATGATTTGGGAGTTGCTAGCATGGGCTGTTTTGCACACTTGCTACAGCTTGTGACACACGAGGGGCTGTTATTGCAACAAAGTGTAAGTGACAATGTTGCCAGTGGGAGAAACTGGGCCATTTTAAGCATTCACCACTTGTGTGTATGCACTTGGAAGATATTCAAATTGAACTGCAGATGCCTCAAAAATGCTTAAAACAAGATATGTAAACAAGGTGGAACTACGTTATGTATGTTTCTAGTAGCTTAAAGATTTATCCTTTTGTATTTTTTTTTTTTAAGTTTTTAAAAATGTTAATATGTAAAGTGTAAATGTATTTTATATGTTTATTCTATCAAAGTAAAAAGAGCTCTTGTATCAGAATCTGTATCTGTATTGGCAGTTGTGTATCGGAATTGGATCGGAACAAAAAAAAAATGCATCATCTCATTCCAAAAAAATGTATCCGTCATCTGCATTGGCCAAAATATCCACATTTTGTGCACCACCAGAGAGGTGTTTAGGACCACAGAGCACACCTGTGGTTCCTCTGGGTCATGGTAAAGGATTTTAAATATTGAAGTACAGAAAGTCTTCCTCCTTAATGTACTTGTTTTAAATTATTTCATTGTTTCAGTGTTTGATTTTTCAAAAGGTAAATTGGGGACTGACGTTTTATCTGACATGACATTTTTAGGGAAAATCCTTTCTCAGGATCATATCGTTGTACATAATGTGAAATGAGGAAAATTAGATTTCCAGGGTTCCTCATAACTGTGCCATATAACGACCCGCGATTGATGTTTATCATGCGGTGGCAGATCTGCAGTCTGTGGCAGTAATAGAGTTGGGCACTTGGAGTGGAACCATGTAGCTGTGAAATAAAAACCAATCAAGCCCTGTGCTTGCTGTCTTGTGTTTAAGTCACTGCAGCCATACTAATCAGTGAGAGGGAACTGGTGAAGTAGTACCTCAGCTCACACACTATGTACACCTACATACAGTGTCGTGGAAAAAGTAAGTACACCCTAAAGTCTAAAGTATACTAAAACAAATGCTTAATTTTCACTTGACTGATGCTTAATAATGGTGATGTAATCTAACAAAATTTATGGAATTTTAACTTAAAAATCATTTATTCTAGTTGTACACAGACATCGATATTAGTTCATGAGCACAGTATCGCTCTTGGGTCCAATACCATGCTTATGTCCTCGTGACAATGTAAAAATGTCTAATGGTGGTACATGGAGAGTATAATAATTCCTAAGGTGGTACACGGTATAAAAAGCTAGTGAACCACTGCTTTTCAGGTTTTAGAGCGGCGTTATAAAATCATAATTAAACCACTGATCCATTGTTTTCCATAAAGACAAAAAAAAACGAAGATTAGTACTGGTATAATCGGCCCTCGCCTTTACCCGCCCCCCCCCCCGGGTGGCAGTTAACAATGGCTGTTTAGTGGATTGTCTTTATTATTCAGCCCTAATCGGTATCAGTGAGTACCAGAAAGCGAGCATTGGTACTTGTAATCGGTGTGAAAAAAAATTGGTGCATCCCTAATATATTCACTTAAATTCAACAGATTTGTGACACTTATTTGTGGGGGGAAATATCATTACGTTTAGTACCGGATATTGCTTCCTTTGGCAGAAAAAGCCTTTGAAAGAATTTCTTAAGTGTTCTACGATGGCCTATAGATTTTCTTTTCTTTTCCCTGTTCCTCCATGCATTACATGTATGGTCCTTTACTGTTCCCATCACAACATTTCAATTGGATTAATTTAACTTGGCCATTCCATAACCCTCCATTTCTATGTTTTGAACCACTCTTTTGTAGATTTGCTGGTATGTTTCGGTTTATCATGTTAAGACTTACTTATGGTTTTGCTTAAAGTTTTTAACAGATGCTCTCACATTTTTCTTAAACACTCTCTGTTGTGACGCTGTACTCATTATAGACATTATGATGACAAGTTGGCCAGGCCCTGAGGGTGCAAAAACACTCTCACCAAACATGATGTCTGACAGTGTGCGCAAAGAACTCCACCTTTGATTAATTTGCCCAGAGAAATTGCTCTAGAAGTGCTGTCCCTCATGCTGGGGTTTAATGGCGGACTTCGATCTTGCATTGCATATTGTTTTCATAGAGCAGAGGTGTTTTCCTTGCTAACATTGTTGACCAAATCTGTGCACATTCCTTCTCATTCTTATGGCTGATTTTGTGTGCTTTTATGTGCTCTGTTGGTAGAACTGCCCGTTGATGGTTCTTTGAGACTTTCTAATGCCAATGTGAGGAGCACCAGATGTAAGACAGATTGCCAGTGGTGTGAAACTTCCATTTGTAGATTATTTTATAAACGGTACAGTAAACAGCTTAAAATCCCTTCCTAGACTCGTAAGCATTAACCACTGTCTTTCTGAAGGCCTCAGGCGGATTTTTCTGTATTGTACCTCAATGGCTATGACCAAACAAGGCCAGTTGTTTATACAAGGTGTGACTCCCAGAGATACTACATGATAATGCCCTAATCATTTGTACCTGATTTGATGCATCTGATTCTCATTTAGGCTTAATGCAGTGATAATTGTAGGGGTATACTAACTTTTGTTCACAAGAAATATTAGTGGTTGCTAAATTTTCATTTTGAAGTGTTGCTGTTTCAATTTGATTATTTCTCTATCAGTATTATTGACATGAAGATCTAATTTGGATGTCCAAATATGCTAAAAGAATAATTTAAAGGGTATGCTTAATTTTCATAGCACTATAGTTTGGCATATATGCACAATAATGTTTGACTGACCTTGATGGTTTAAGGAAGACTTACTAGGGTAAAAATCTTTTAATGTCTTTGTCTTCATTTGATGGCCATCACACAGATATTTGACCATAAGTCTGGCCCGTGTGGTTGGGTGAGTGAAATGTAGGTTTATGATCATACATGGAGAATATAGTCTACAAAATGCTGCTTGCTGAGTAACTTAGGCTAGGGCAAAAAGTGCTCTTTTATTATTTGAATAACAGTGAAGTATGCTTTGCATTTGTGGACTGACTGGACTTCACTGATTATTGGCAATCAAGAACGTATGGAACTGAAGCTGTATTCGCTGCTGCGTGTACCAATAGTCTTTGTGTCTGTCTAAAAGCCAGTGTGTTCAATAATCTTCTTAGTAGCTATCTTGTTGATGGGATGTGCAATGGCTCTCTGGAATCAGCTGGCAACTGAAAAACATGCTCCATTTACAGGGCTTTGACTCTGACAATGCGACACAAAACGTGGGCATGCAGAGATCAAATTTGTCAATAGCGCTGCATGATGGAGGCTGCATAACGTCGCTAACAACGGTTTATTTCACTCCTGCAGAAGTGGCCTCATCTGTTCAGGCCCAGGGGACCATGGCAGCCTGGCTCTTTGCCACCGCTGTGTTCTGGAAGTGACCAAATTAACAATGAGCAGTGGTCTTTATTTGAAACCCCTCTCAGGGAATTCCTATCTCGCCTCTGTGTCCAGTTAAGATAAAACAGCACTTTTATCCTCCCTTTTCTCCCCTTCCTATTTCACTTGTGAAGGTGGTTTTCGGTTTTGAGCTGGCATCTGTGGGAATTTGGTATCATAATGGTTCCAAGTGATTCAATTGTATATGGGCATTAAAATTTGTAATTACTCAGACTTCCTTTGGATTGGTAATCAATTAAATGTAGTTACCTGTCCATTATACACCACAGTCCACTAACCTCTGATAATCAAAATATTCTGTCTTGTTTCCTTGCAAGCTGGTTTCTGTGGGCTGCTTGGGTATTTTCATCCTTCTATGACCATGGTAAATGAAAAGGTGTTACTGTGACCTCTGCTGAAGCCTAACTCTGTGTCATTTCTAATGGGTTGAATGTGAGCGTGACGTGCACGGTCTTCTATAGCATGGATGCAAGTTGGCACCAGCCCTCTATCCTACTATCTCCACCAGTTACGCTTGTTCCTTCACATTAAACATATGTCTTTTGGGCATTATACTTTTTTTAAGCCAGTCTCCCCAGTTGCTGTGACAAAGACTGTCGTAATAATTCAGGAATCTATATTATGTTAAAGTTATTGCTTTTAACCCAATATAGCCTAAACTGTAATGAGAGCCATGACAATAGCAGGTGATTTAATATGTGCTCACAGGGGTGGTTGTATATAAGGTAGAGGAAGTGATAGGGTTGTGCTACAGCATTTGGCATTATTAAGGGACTCCTTTACACTCCTTTAATCTGGCTCATGTTTCACATGATGCATTAAGTCACACTGCCCAGCAATATGCTGAAACAGAGAGCAGGGTGTGGCTCTGGAGGACCCAGCCAGTGCACCGTGAAGTTGCTTCTCATGCACTATGCATCGTTCCCTGGTACAGCGGAAAATCTTGCTCTCACCAGATGGGTGATGCCACTTCTGTATGGGTTATGAGAAAGAGAGAGACCATGAAGAGACCTGAGGATTCAGCTGGGACCAGGATATCTTTGCAGAGAATGGCCCTTTGTTTGCCCATGTGGAAATGTCATTGCTTCATTCCTATGTACATCATTTTTTTCAAGAATCTTACTGTTCAAATACAGCTCTCAGTATATGCAGAGGGGAGGTGGGTGTGAGGCTTGTGTGGGAAACGTGCTGGCAATCTTCTCTCTAGCACAAGCTTGGCCCTCGTTAAGCTCCTCCTTCACATGTAATGGGCTTCACAATCAGAATGTAGTTAGTGCAGAGCCACTAATTATGTGGGATTGGGCTCAGCTAGCAACATTTAGATTAGCCTGTGTGCCGTTCATCAAAGAATCGCCTTGGAGTGGAAGGGCTGAGCAATGGAGTGAGGGAGAGGAAGGGAGGGACAGGTGGAGATGGCACGAGGGGTGGGGAGGCTTGTCAATAACATTGCAGTGACTGCTCCCACTATTTGCTGCTTGAAAGAGAGCTGAATTTCCTGTGTCGGTCTTTAATGTGGCTGTGATATGCTGCCTCCCTCCCTGACGACTCTAAGCAGTGTGTAGTGCACAGTATGTAGAACACAGTGTGAGTGTCCTGTGTTTGTTACATAGTTCTCTCCCTGACAAGGAGATCGAACAAACAGTGAATGCTGCAGTGGTATCTGTGTCCTACATGCATCTTTAATGGAGGATTATAGTGTTTCATAAACACTCATTTAAAGAGGAAAAAAATATCTATTATTTATAACTTATTTTGATATTTTTCACTCCCAAAGAAAGGGCACATTATGGTCAAAACAGTGTTTAAACTAACAGATGATTGACTGGGTTTGCTATAAGAACAGCTACCTCAGTTATAATATGCTGAAGATAGGGTCTCATTTTGTCAGCTGCTGTAACTGTTGGTTTCTGCAAGAAACTCACTTTAGTAAATACTTTAGTCTAATTTGATTCTCCAATCCTCTAGGTGTGAGACATCAGTGCAACCAAATAAGCCGCTGTGTCACCCCTTGTTGTAATCTTGCTTATGATACATGCACACAACGAGAGCGATCGCACTAATCCGCAGAGTATGGTCAGATCAGTAAATAAAACTATGTCCAAGCAGCAGTATTGTGGGGGAACAACATCCATTTGTCGTAGATGTTACCTTACAGAAGTTTCCCAACCTGGTCCTCGGGGACCCCAGACAGTCCTTGTTTTTCAGAGGGAGCAAAAATGTGGACTGTCTGGGGATCTCCGAGGACCGGGTTGGCAATCTTCTGTCAGGTAATGGCTGCCCATTTAATTTTTTTTTTTTTTGTACTATAGGTGCACACTGGTCTGCAAAGGCAAAACACGGCAATGCTGCATTGCATTTAACTTGGAGGTCGGAGGTCAGAGATGGGAATGATGTCACACCCGAGTTAACTGCATTCTAGTACAAGAAGACAAAAAGCCATTTACCAATACTAGGGAACCATTTCTTGCTTAGCCAGATAACTGGTTGGATTTAATTTACCCAAGTTTAAATGGCCTTTGTCTATTGTTCACTTCCATTTAGCCCACATTACCTTAAATCCGAGAAGTTTTCCAGCTAAGCAAGAAATCCTGCTCTCTGTAACGGGCCCCAGTTCCAGCCCGGTTAACGGTTAGTCATTGTTAGCAATATCAGTTCATAACGACACATTCAGTATAAAAACACCATACCGATACATCCCCAGGTAGTGGTTGGACAGAACTGTGTGTAGGACCGATTTATTTAGCCACAAATATGACGTGAGTGCTAATAAACAGTATAAAACTACAGCTTTATCTTCTGTTGATGAAGGGTGCAGCCATTTTGAATTCTGAAGTCGGGCGTGTTTTTTCCGAGTAGGAATTCTGACTTCAGGGGGCATTCCACTTGAAATTTCCGATTAGAAGTTACGAATTCAAATGGAACACACCATAAGTACGCTGACACTGAAAATGAGAAACAAGGCTAAGTGTTTTTACTGTCTACCCGTATGTGTAGTTTGTAGGTAACTTATTCAAACATTGTCAAAGTTATTTTGTCAGCAGATAAAATGGAGCCTTAGAGACCTGATTCTGGTCATAATTCAATTTCGATAAAATATGCATGTGGTGATTTGCCTTTGTAGGGCAGCATAATCAAACAAAACAAACTGTTTTGGCCTTGGGTTGCAGGCAATGGTTATGGCAGTTTTGTCTTGCCTACCTATGAGGACCCTAACTGAGTGGTGGTGACTGCAGGCTCTCCATCATTATTGTACACATGTAATCTTGATGGAATAGGCCTCATGATTATGACAAAAATATGCTCCAGTTGTTGCGTAGAAGTGGTTTGCATCTAGACCTGTCACGATAACAAATTTTGCTGTACGATTAATTGTCCCAGGAATTATTGCGATAAACGATAATATTGTCGTTGTGAGATCATTTTCAACTGATGCATTAAAATGCCATTATTATTATTACTACAAGTACACCCTCTCAACGATCAATAAACTTTAATTTCCAAAAAACATTTAACCCTGGGACTGAAGCATTTTTAATATGCAAAATAAATAAACAAAACAACCAAAAACAATAAATAAAATGGATTATGAAGTCTGTGAACAAAATTGCCCTTAAAATATTAAACATTAGGCTCAGACAGGGAAAACAGGCAAAACTGCCAGTTAGGATCGTTGTACACAAAAAGTGCAAACTAACAACAAAACACTCCATATGAATAAAAGCAGGTGCCTCAATAGGCCGTATGCAAATCCGTAGCTACTTTAGTCTGAAATATAGAGCAAGAAATATAATTTATTGCATATAATCATTCATATTTATTGCCACATTCTACTTTTCCTCTTATAGTGAACACGTCTACCTGGGCGAAAATGATAATGAATGATCATCATAACCGATTTATTTTTTTTTTTTCTTCATGTCTAACGCCAGCTACATAGTTGAACAAATAAGACTCCCCTTCGTATCCGTGGATGTAAAACAAGGCAAACATCTTAAAGCCTTTCTCTAATTTACTCGTTGGTACTTTGGAGAAGGATTTACAAAAGCGATGTACATCGTTGATCATAAGTTTGGGCCAGTCCTGTAAACAGCATATATAAACCAATACCATTTTTCACGGACCGGAAATGAGCAAGCCGCATTTCCATGAACGCGGAAGCTGAGGTGCAAAGAGCCCACTGGCACGAGAGTTCACGCCTCATTACTAGTGATGTGTCGTTCATGAGCAAGACGGCTCTTTGAGCCAACTCTTTTTAGTAAAAGATGGGAGCCGGCTCCTGTTCAAGAGCTGTTTTATTGTTTATAGAAGTGTCCGGGTTTTTGAGCTGCCTGAACATTAAGGACGACAGTGGCCGGATCACGTCTTCCGAAAAAGCCCGCTCACGAGACGGAGTCTAATTTTAAATAAGCTCAAATCTGGTCACGCTAATCGGTGTCAGGTTAAATGAAGAGAGAGCCGTTTAGGAGCCGAAAGAGCTTCTTGGTGAGCTGAGCCAAATGAGCCGGTTTGCTAAAAAAGAGCCGATTTTCCCATTTGCTAGAGAGAGACATGAGGAAAACAAACAAACAAGCATGCAAATGAAAAATATCAACCTCATTTTAATCGTGCAGTTAATTGATTTATCGTTTATTGCGACAGGCCTACTTGCATTCCATGTAATGTAAACGGAAGGATGCAAGATTGACTTCACCCAAGCTAAGTAAAGAAACCCCACCCCAAGTGTGGGAATCTTCCAGTAATCCTCTAATGCTAATATCCAGTAGCGTATCTAAGCATTAAACCATGCACAAACTGTCCTGCTAAACTTTTTGTACTTGCTACGCACATTGAATTTTGATACCCTATTTATATTTTCACTTAAAAATGTGTGCGGAGTTTGCATGTTCTCCTCATGTTGTCGTGAGGTTTACTCCAGGTTCTCCGGTTTCCCCCCCACAGTCCAAAGACATGCTGAGGCTAATTGGAGTTACTAAATTGCCCGTAGGCATGCATGTGTGAGTGACTGGTGTGTGTGTGAGTGTGCCCTGTGATGAGCTGGCCCCCGTTTCTAGGTTGTTCCCTGCCTTGTGCCCATAGCTTCTGGGATTGGGTTGCGGGCAGTCTGGAGCCTGAAGGGTAAGCGATTTGGACAATGGGTGGATGGATGAACCATTTGTGCAGATTTTGGGAACCAGCAGAGTTAATCTAAATTCCCCAATAAGATCTTATGCAACTGTTTCCTCCCTCCCCTTCTCTCTTCAGAAGCTTAGCATGACAGTAGGTGGCACCTAACAACTGTTCTCCGTTGGGTTTGCATATTGTGTTTATTGAAGTCTATGGCTGAGAATGGGGGTAGACACAATCTGATACTAGCATTTACCTGTGCTATTTGCTCTGAAATATATGCAGTGCCAAAAAAAAGTTAAGCACCCAGATGGAGTGGTGAAAAAGAAATAAATCTGCATATGGTGGTCATGTGGCTGTTAAAATATCAGATCAAACGGAATGGCAGTATGGGCATACTGCTGGTCCCATGTCAGTAGGGTGTGGCACCCCGCCTGGGCCTGGATCCATATGGCAATACAGTGCAGAAGGGAGTCATACAGCAGTTGTATCCTCTCCTGTGGTAAGTCGGCCCACAGCTGTTGTAACTGGCCCTCAAGATCCTGCAGATTGGCAATGGATCTGAGTTGACGATCGAGCTGATCCCTCACATGTTTGATTGGGGAAAGATCGGGGGACCAGGCTGGTCATGGGAGGACCTCAAGATGATGCTGGCAGCCCATAGACAGACGAGCTGTGTATGGACCGGTGTTGTCTTGTTGAAAGATTGTACCAGAGTGTTGTCTCAGTAGGGGTAAAACATGCAGGTGCAGGATGTCACTGATGTAGCGCTGTGCTGTCATGGTCCCCCAAATCACTACCAGAGATGACCTGAAGTCATACCCTATGACTCCCCACACCATGATGCCAAGAGTAATGTCAGTATGTCTCTCCACCACATTGGCAGGATTGGTCCTCCCCCCTCGGCGCTGCTATACGTATACACGGCGGCCATCTGTAGTAATGCAGAACCGAGATTCATCACTGAACATGCTACAACACCACTCGTCAGTCCATGCCTCCCGGTTGCGGCACCCCTCTAAACGCAGCCGTCTCTGCGCTGGTGTTAACAGCAGCCTACGCATGACGGTGAACCTGTAGTCCGGTTGATGTCTGTCATCGAGAGACAGTGTGGGTTGACACAGGGTCTTGTTGAGAGTCCAGTACCTGTGTCCGGATAGCAGGTGCAGATGTCATGAGGTTCTGCAATGCTTGACTAGCAATACGATGATCCCTTGGTGTGGTTTGTCTTGGGTGACCAGAACCTTCACAACATGTGTGGGTGCCCTCATGTGCTCATTGGTTCCAACATCGGGTCACTGTGACATCTACATGCCCCACATACTGGGCAGTTCCCCGATACGACCACCCGACCTCATGCAAACCCATATTGTGACCCCTATGAGACTCAAGTGCTGGTAGTACTCTCTACTCCATCTATGAGGCATCCTCTGTGTCTGGTGACTAGACGTGCCAGCTCGTTGCAAATCGAATCATTTACATACCCATTGTTGCTCTGCATGTGTATCAAATTACATCCAAGTTGGACCATTGCTTCTGGATGCTTAACTTTTTTTGCCACTGACTGTACATTAGGAACACTTAGGAGATGAGAACAGGAACTATTTCCTTATATATTTAAGGCTCCAGCTCCCAACTAATACAGGTATGTTCCCACTCCACGAACATTCTGTACGTATTGATAATTTAAATACTTTCTCTTTTGTGGACACCTCTAGTATGTAGTGGTATGTGTTTGCATGTACTCTTAGGTCTTGGACCTTTTTGTGCCACCTCCTTGGCTTGGGTTCTCTCTTAACTGTTAAGATGTATTAAAATGCATACTCTGCAGGTCCTGGCGGTGTAATAAAACAGCAAATGAAAGGTTTGAAAAATTTATTCCAGTGTGATGTGCTGTGTGTTGAATTAATGTGCTGATTTCAGATCATCATAAGCCATCGATTTTGTGAATGATAAATTATATTTTGTAAAGTTCCTTTGGTGTGCTCTGAGGCATTATTATTTTTTGATATTCAGTCGTTATGAAACAGTGCTTCATAGTGAAACTATGCTTCAAACACTGCTTCGGCAGTGTGCTTTTGAAATATACTTTATAGGCTTTGCTTGACAATATTGTGTGCTTGGTCCACTGAGAAATACAAAGCAATGCCCTTGTGTACTTCAGTTGAATAGCCAGATAAGATTAGTCCCAATTCTTCTGCAAGGGAACTCTGTCAACAGAAAGGGGTGAAAAGGTCCTTAGTTTAGTTGAAGGATTAACTAACTGGTATTGTTGGCTGTTCACATGCTGCCTGCATTTGTCTATGTGAATGCCAGGCCAGTGGAATTGGCTGTTAGGCTTCTGAGTGTATTTCCCTCCCTCGAGTGCCCAGCCGTCAGGTTATGATAAGCTGCCTGCAACCATTTTCCGGCAGCCATTTGGCGCCAGTAATTACGTGACTTTTACAACTGTAAATGTCATAAATTACTACAAAGTAGGGATATGGCACTGCATTGCATAGTCTGGAAATGGACTCCTATCTCTCGTGATCACATGATGAAGGGTTCATCCTGTCAGGGGAGAAATGTGTGTAAAGAGGATAAATTCAGTTTACTGCTTGAGTCTGGCGTTTTCATTAGCCAAGTGACACCCTTATAGGGAAAAATGGAAAAGCGCATGAGATGATATACGATGATTGTTGCTTTTCATAATTTAGTCAGATTAGTAATATCACCGACTTGTGTTTAGTCTAAGCCCATACCAATGAGAGGGTGTGCTGATGGCTGAGATCCTTGGCTGTTTCTTCAACATAGCAGCCTAAATTGAAAGATTGATACGTGTTGAGTAATGAAACCCTGTTCCAATACGACACTGGTTCCTATACGATTGGTATGTACTGGACTGGATTTCAGATTTTGGTGCCACTTAAATGCCTGAGCTGTTGATTGAAATATTTGTCCCCTCCAGGGCTCAGGAAATGGAAGCATCACTGCACCTTAAACATGGTTAAAAGGGTAAAATCGAAATGGTTTAGAGTGTACCTACGTTTCACTCGAAAGGACTCTGACACCAGGATGTATTTTATGTTTGTGTTTTGTGTTTAATTTGTATATTTAAACCTTGTATACATGCCTTGGGTTGAATATCATGTTTACAGCTCTCCTGGGGTCATATGATTCAGTGTGGAGGCTGTTCTCCACATGTATGTCATGTCATTTTCATTCACAGCAATTTAATAGCAAATTGATGGCAAAATAACTTAAAATTAATCTTTAATGGTAATTTATCCAAAAAAGTTGCACTTAAGTCTTCAGTAAAGTAAAAACATTAGATATTTGCTCATATTGACTACTTTTCTTTTTCTTATTACTTTCACTCCCACTGTTTGGCCCTAAACTACAAAATGTGAATGGGGCATTATCTAGTGGCAGTTTTTGCAAGTTACATCCAATTTAGCTTTTGGATAACGAACAATAATGGATTTTGATCACTGGTCCCTTACGGAGGTACTAACACCGATTTTTTTCAGTATATTTTGGGAGGTGGGTGCTTTGCTATACATGTACAAACATAGGAAGTTGTATAGTTTTACAATATTGAAATTTTAAAATTATGTAAAAAGTTGTTTAGAAACTGTTCTTTGTGTTCAGGGAAGATGTATTCAAGTAATGTTTGCACAGTTAAGGTTATTTGCGGCTTGTGTCTCTATGTGCTAAAGACCCAAAGTATGTCATAGTGATTCCTAAAAGTCCGATATATGCAAGTGTTAAGGTATTAAGTCATTTAGTGTTAAATTTATTGTAGATGGGTTAGGTTTTATGTAAGGCTGGGCGATATCATATCGATATTATATGGCGCATGCACAATAATCACCAATGCTTCAGATCAAAGGTCGATCAATTTGGCTGGTCGGCAGCGTTGCGATTACTATACGGATATTTAGTACGGTATTTGGTAAGCAGATTAGTAGTATAGCTAAAATAGTAATGAGATGCATTTTGTGACACCCAAAAGTTAGTAATCTTTATTGCATTTAGTTAGCGGTGCAAACCACGTCATGCTGTTTTGGTATACTATGTTTGGTATAAAAGTGCTCGTCTACTTAACTTTCAGACATACAAACAAAGTGGACTGTAAGTCCAAATTGTGTTCATTGGGCTCCCATTTCCTGTCCGCAACACCAATTTTTTTTGTTCTGCGCGCCAATTCCACCTACCACGACTTCTGGCCGCTACTCCCGTTCTGCAGTAGCGTATCGTGCGTACTGCAAGCATCCTAGTTCTTTGTACCTTTAAAATGATGTTGAAAAATGACATGCGAACATTTAAAGTTATGAACAACCGTTCAGAATGTATCTTGCTCACAAGTAGAGGAGTGTCTACACTTTAGTGCGCTTAACATTGAAGTGTCAGTGAAGAAAAGATCAGCTCAACAGCAATGATATCTTTTAAAAGGGAAAATCTTCTGGATAAACAAGGTAGAAAGACATCGAGGGTGTAGCCTTACTTTTTGCAGTTTAAAGTCTGACACATTTATTAAATTTAAGGATATGCTGAATTTGCTAATTTTGGGCGTCATAAAATGCCTCTAATATTTGTCATACTAAACTCAGCAAAAAAAGAAACGTCCTCTGACTTTCAACTGTTTTTACTTTCAGTAAACTTAATGTGTAAATAAATTTATTTGTATGAACACTAAGAGTCAACACCATAAGACATAAACTAAAAATGTTTCACAATGTGTCCCTGAATGAAGGGAGGCTCAAAATCAAAAGTACCAGTCAGTATCTGGTGTGGCTACCAGCTGCTTGAAGTACTGCAGTGCATCTCCTCCTCATGGACTGGACCAGATTTGTCAGTTCTTGCTGTGAGATGTTACCCCACTTTTCCACCAAGGCACCTGCAAGTTCCTGGACATTTCTGGGGGGAATGGCCCTAGCCCTCACCCTGTGATCCAACAGGTCCCAGACGTGCTCAATGGGATTGAGATCCGGGCTCTTCGCTGGCCATGGCAGAACACTGACATTACTGTCATGCAGAAACTCACGCACAGAACGAGCAGTATGGCTGGTGGCATTGTCCTGCTGGAGGATCATGTCCGGATGAGCATGCATAAAGGGTACCACATGAGGGAGGAGGATGTCTTCCCTGTACCGCAAAGCATTGAGATTGCCTGCAATGGCAACAAGCTCAGTCCGATGGTGATGTGTGCACTGATGGAGGGATTGTGTTTTCCTGGTGTGACTCGGGCAGTTGTGGCCATCCTGTACCTGTCACGCAGGTGTGATATTCAGATGTACCGATCCTGTGCAGGTGTTGTTACACGTGGTCTTCCACTGCGAGGATGATCAGCTGTCCTTCCTGTCTCCCTGTAGCGCTGTCTTAGGCGTCTCACAGTGCGGACATGGCAATTTAGTGCCCTAGCCACATCAGCAGTCCTCATGCCTCCCTACAGCATGCCTAATGCACGTTCATGCAGATGAGCAGGGACCCTGGGCATCTTTCTTTGGGTGTTTTTCACAGTCGGTAGACAAGTCTCTTTAGTGTCCTGCGTTTTTAGACCTGTGACCTTAAATGCCTACTTTCTGTAAGCTGTTAAGGTCTTAACGACCATTCCACAGGTGCATGTTAATTAATTGATTATGGTCAACATGGATGGAAAACATTGTTTAAACCCTTTACAATGAAAATCTGTAAAGTTATTTGGATTTTTACAACATTATTGTTGAAATACACAGTCCTGAAAAAGGGACGTTTCTTTTTTTGCTGAGTGCTTAACAAATTGTGGGCGTAAATAAATGTCCGTAGAGTACTGAAAATCCAAATGTTTTGCCTGTGGTCTTGAAGCCCTGGTGATTATTGCACATGTGATATAATATCGAGATATCGCTTGGCCCTAGTTTTGAGAATTTCAGTGTTTTGTATTTACTGTATATATTTCAGTTGCTAAGTTAACATAGGCCAGTTGTTCAATTTTAAGTTAAATTTTTCCTCACAAATTAAAATGCCATTTTAAAATTGCTACAGCCTTTGTTTTTTTTTTACTTTTTTTTTAACTTTTTTTTAACCTTCTATAAATGTAGTTGTTTAGACATCATTTTGGCATGGCACCATTTTAAAGTTATTTAGCACCGGTATCGGAAAAAACCCAAACGATATTTTGTGGTACGTAACCTAAAGCCTGTATGTATGATTGTTTGTTTCTCTTCGTTGTGTATAGTGCCTTAATAAATCCTGAGATGTTCTTGTTTATAAGAAAGGTGCAATACTCCGTTCATTGCATTCATTTCATGTTACCGGGGACATTCATGAGAATCTGTTCTCTTGAAATGCACATGTTCATGATGTGGAGGTATTGTGTTGCTATGATTAGCAGTATAAGCTGCAGGTTTTGGAGTTATGAATTAAATTCCCCAGTATGTGCTCCTGTCATGGTCTGGACTCCTGGCTTCTGTTCTAGGTTCATACTCACAGAAACTGTGTGGGTCTCAGGTTTACAGTGGAATGTGACTAACATCTATCTTCCATCTGCCTGCGGTAGCACTCTCTAGCCACTAGGCTTGCTTCCAGGTGACACTGAACAAAATTGTGCCTGTTTTCTCATCTGGGGGGAGGGGCATCATTGCTGTGACATGATCTGTTTAGTTGCCAAAATATTGTTCTTATTAACTCATGTTGTGTAAGCTATTGAAATATGTTGGTATATCCAAAGAAATCATTGAGAGAAAAAGGTAACGAATAGCCTGCTTGATTGCCCATTATGACCATGCCATGTTGGATTAAAAACTTGGTGAATGACTTGTTAGTAGTTGTACTAGTGTTGGTCTTACCACAAGGGCTCAGGAGGTTCTTATTGCTAGAGTGAGGAAAAGACTTCAGTGTGAGGATCACAGAGGAAATGTCTTCCTCTGCATAATCACGTGTAGTGTGCTTTGTTCTATAAATACATGCTTTACTCTATTAAACTGAGTAATGGGTTGATGAGCAGGCCTTGTCGCAGTATGGGTCTCTTTCCGGAGGGCCCACTGTTACATGTTGAGTGTATTAAAATAAAAAGTATGTTTCCCTTGCCATAATGATATAATGTTTATGGAAAGCGCTCAACCGAGGTCCATGGAAACGTCTTCCAGCCAATTAACAGTGACTGTGAGATGCCTTTTCAGCCATATTTCTGGGTCTGCTGTACGTACTCGTATCGTATTTCTCCTTGAGTATACAGTATGGCTGTGTATGTTTTAGTGGCTGTTGACTTTTTAGGAAAGGGGGTATTTCTCCATCAGAAAGCTTGACATGAACATGAGGCAGGCTTGTGTGAGTGCGGGTGTGAGAGGATGTGTACTCTGTGCTTCCCTCCCCCTCTGCAGTCCATTCATTCAAGATGCCCTCCCCCACACCTGTGGCAATGAAAAGGCCCTGTACGGGGCTGGATGCTTCTACTGGGCTTACAGACTTCCCGTAATTATTTTGGCCTTCGTCTGCCGCAATGTTAGTGTGAGCGGGAGGGCTGAAACTGAAGGAAATAAAGCCGAGACTCTGAGTCGCTGTTGTGGAAGGTCAGCCAGCTAGTCACTTATACTCCAGTAAGCTGGTGAGCTGAATATGGCTTGTGTGTGAGGGGATTATGCCAGTCTTGCTACTCACTGTTTTTGTTCTGTTTTTTACTCTCTTAACTCGAGGAAGTCTGTATAACAGCCTTCCTTATCAACCCTCATTCTACTCTCGTTAAGGCCTGGTTCACATTTGCTGGGGAGGAGCCTCAGCACTCTCTAATGCCAGTCCCATTCCCATGCCTAGATGTTCCTACTTTTTGTGCCAATGTGCTAGGCAACTGTATTTTGATGTCAGGACTACTGTGGCACTGTAAAGGGAAGCTGCCCTTAAGTTAAATTTCTGAAGTGTAGGATGGATGTTGGCCTAGAAAAGATGCTGCTGAACACCCCCATCTAATCCTTACTCCTCCCACACCCCCATCCTCTACAGTGTCTACAAATATTGGGTGCATCAACTGGGAATGTGAAAGCCAATAAGTGTCTTTACTTACTACACCTATTCATTTATTGCACATTTGCCAATTTGAACAATCCACAAATTAAGTGGTTAACTTTTATTTCTTTGTCTTAATGTCTATGCTTTAAAATTCCATTTATTCTTTAAATGTATAAACATTTTTATTCTATGTATTATCATATCATTTGCATTATAACCATCCTTTTCTGTGTTATAAGTAAGGTCCATAACAGACACATCAATGGTATAACTGGCTATCATTTCATGGCAACCAGACACACACAGAGTTGTACAGGCCCCATTTTGATTTTCTTTTGAGATAAAAAAAAATCTCAGATTTCAGGCAGGTTAAAGAAGTATGTCACGCATACGCGATAACTCGGAATTTCCAATCTCTTACTTCAAGAAGTATAATGGAATGAATGAACAGAATGAATTCGTAATGTTAATTTAAACACGTTAATGATAATTACGCTGGCGTTTGCTGAAAATATAACACAGTGATTGTCACGGACGTGCTAGTGGCAATTAGCACATAGACAATCATGTTGTATACTATGTGAACAATAAACAAGTATCTCTCTGACTTCACTGTCACTCTCCAAACCCAGTAATGCCTTTACCGAGCCGATCCTTTTGCAGTGGAAAATCAAAGCGAGCTGGAACCGTGCTGTAACTAGTTTGTATTCGTAGTATGGGTCGGGTACAGCCTGATTCCTGTAAGCCAGTGGAAAAGCACTGTAAGTAACTCATCCCTTTAGTAATAATAGTAATCATGATACTTGCTGTCAGTAAGCACTGTTGCTTCAATTCTGATGTGATTTTTTTTTTTTTTCAAAATTCGATCAGTTCCAGTTTGGCACCTATGAAATGCCTCTGGGAAATTTGAAAACAAGATCCTCTGACCCACATCCTTTCTCAAAAGACAACTCTTTTGAGTTGTCTTAATGGGTTCAAGTGTCTGAAACTGCTCTTTTTTTGCTATGGAGTATTGCTTTAGTTTTGGGCCAATCTGTCTCATTTTATTTTAATCAAGGACACAGACTGGTATATGGTGTTGCAGTTAGAAACGTATATTTTATTTTAGTTTGCACCCATTGGGAACTTTATGATCCCATAGCAAGAAATCATATAAATGCTGATATTGCTGGGTTTCCTTAGCCAGGCTTTGTTCAAATTCATTAACCAAGTTTTTGGTCTGAGGGTACAAAAGATGTTTGTATGTCTTTAGTCTGATCTTTGTTTTGCCTTCCTGCTATCCTTCCCCAATGAATGGCTAGTGAACGATGGTGAATGTGACTTGCCTTCGCCTTACTGAATGAGCCATCTGCATTGTTTCGATTTTCATGTGGAAAGCGGTCTCTGCACCTACCCTCAGATGAAAATTGTCACAATAGCCCTAAGCATTCTGAAAGTAGAAGGGTTATCCTTGAAAGATCCCTCTTTGTGAATGAGTTTCAAGTCACACTCATTCAAAACGCAACATACAACAGTAAGACACTGTTCATGTTTTTCCTCATTAATCTACAGGACAATCCCAGAAGTTAAATGTTCATTTATGAAAGGTTCCCACTTGCTCATCATATGTAGATAAAATGGGGACCTAAGCTGAGAACCATTAGAAAGATTTAATTGTCTCATTAGTATTAACGGGATGATTAATATGCAAGTGAAAAATTGCTTGCGATCTGGAGTCTGTATTGTCATTTGATTAAAGCCTTAATTTCCTTTCCATAAGTTCAGGTGGTCGCCTGGTGAGTGAATGCTGTCCAGTGTCACATGGATTTGTTTTGAGGCATGAAATGGGGGGGCCCATTTTTATTTTTGTTCATTCAGAATGCTCATGGATATTTGGTACTACTTTAACACAGCTGAATATATAGCTGTGCTTCTTGCAGTGCATGTGCCTTGATATAACCATCCCCAATGAAACTTCCTCTTCAGGGAACCTAATTTCATAAGCATTATTTCACCGGACCCTGAAATGTCTTATGGTTGGCATCTCTGATCTTGTATATTTGCTCCCTGTCACCTTTTTGAGAAACCAGCCTCTCTCTCACACCCTACTCCCTGCATTCTATGCTTTTTTCCTTTAGGTAATTCAGTTTTCTGCTACCTCTGACCCACATCCTGTCATTCTTCTGGTCTTCTGGCTGCCTTTTTGCTGTTAAGTGCTTGCTCCAGCCTTTGTTCGGTGACACTTTGCACCCGGTGTTATAAAGATGGAGGATTTATAACAGCTCCTGTAATTGTCAGGATGTGTTTGGTAGCAGACTCATGTGTTTGAACAAGGATGAGTCATGAGCAAACAGGAGCCCAGTCAGGTGGAGAGAAACTGTGTGTGTGTGTGCGCGTGTGCGTGTGCGTGTGCGTGTGCGTGTGCGCGTGCGCGTGCGAGAGAGAGAGAGAGCATGTGTGTTATGGGCCTGTATAAATGTGTAGGCATGGAAAAAAAATAAAAAACAGCCTGGATAAATCAGCTAAGCAATGGCTGTTAAAGGCAGCTCCGGAACAAAGGGAATGTTGCCAGTTCCTCTGAGACCTGTAGAAGTAATAGTGTGTTTTAAATGAAAATCTGTGGCTTATCTGAATCGGAATCCCCTCCCCCATCAGTCAGGCCCTCCAGCTGCTTGGGGCTCTTTTGAGAATGCCTCTAGTTCACCCTGTGTTTGAGCAGTAGACGAGGATCAGGCTGAACAGGCGCTGGCTGTAAATGCTGCTGTTTTCATTTCCATGGCCTGTCACTGAGTGGGGTGAGTCATCGCTGGGGGAATGACGCTGTGGCTGGGAGACTCCATGTGTTTTTTTTTTTTTTTTTTTTTTTTTGTGACCAGCTCAGGTTGGCAGTAAAAGTCATCTTTACAGTCCCTTTGCTGAGAAACCTGACCAAATATTTCCTAGCTGTGTGTCAGCCTTCGCTTTTTGGACTTTGTTATACTCCTGTTTAATCTGCCCGCACACAACATTGTGTTCTTCTCTGTGCCTGTGCTACTGACTGACCTCTACCATTCACTTGCTTTTCTTGCATCATGCTTACTGGGTCCGAATGGAGGTGCCAAAACATGGCAACCTTCACTTGCTGTATTTATGCGGTTCCCTCCCATCCCTGTGTGGCACTTAGCAGCAGCTCCAGTGGAGTGACTGCATGTAAATGGTGTCTTCCTTGGCAGTGGATGTTTATTCTCTGCTTCTGCCTTTTGGTCCCTCATCGCATATTCAGACTTGCCTCTTTGTACCAGATGGCTGTGAGGACATGACAGGCAGCAGTGATGGGGGGCTGTGCCGAATTGCCATGGTTTGCACCCCAAAGCTCCTTGTCAGCCACTTTCCTGCATTTTGTCTTTGATGGCTGCTTGAGAAATGAAAGTCAAGTTGGAGCACTGCTTGTATTGGAGAAATGCGCCATTAAAATACACTATCTAACTCTTTTGCTGCTCTATTGCTTTAAAATGTCTGTTACTAAATTGGTACCAACAATTATACTTAATTTTCCAAATAATCTAGCAATGGTTGTTTATTAATCCATTTTGTGACATTACACCTAATATGACTTTATTGTGTTATTATAGTCTAATAATGTTATAATGGTCCCATTCCGCAGCTTTTTTATGTTGATGCTGATACTAGGGCTGAACAATTCATCGAAAATTAATCAAAATTGACATTCAGAACCTCTCTTCCATGTATGTTATTTGGACACATTGTGACTCGAGTGTGGATGAGACCATACAAAAGGTTTCGGCTATGAAAGGTAATACCACCAATCGGTTTCATCACTAGCAATGTTTAAAATAAAGTGGAAACTGCTTATATGGATCAAAAAGCTTGAGACAGAATTATTCCTGTACAAATACCATTTAAATAATTTTATAAGAAATTTACAAACGAGAGAAGGCCATTCGGCTGATCAAGCTCGTTTGGGGAGAACTTGAGATTTTAACATCTCTGAGCTATTATCTAGCTGATTTAAAGGAACCCAGGATTTTAGCTTGCGCTACACTAGCAGGAAGACTATTCCATACTCTAACTACACGCTGTGTAAAGAAGTGCTTCCTCAGATTCAAAATGTTCTCCCGCTAATTTCCACCTATGGCCACGAGTTCTAGTATTTAAGCAAATATTGAAATAGCCATTTGGCTGAACAGCATCCAGACCTGTTAGAATCTTATATACCTGGATCATGTCCCCCCTGTCTCCTCTGCTTGAGGCTAAACAGATTCAGCTCGGCTAACCTCTCCTCATAAAACATTCCTCTAAGACCAGGAATCATTCTTGTAGCCCAATGTTGCAGTTTTTGCAAGGCAGCTATATCAAAATAAATTAGTTCGCTTAGTGTTTATTTTGGGTCTTTTTATACATAACATATGGAAAAAATTTTAACTATGGTAACTGTTCTTTTTTTACTTGCCTACTTTGCCTTGCGGTAACCCATCTGCTTCTGGCTAGCTACCCGAGGCTAATGCTGCATGCACAGAAAACATAACCGGTTAAAAGAAAGTAGTTTTCTCTCAATTATGAATATAGACTCATCAAAGTTTGATAAATTGCCAAAATCAAGCCAAGGAAATGCAGTAGTGAAACTACTAAGCTGTATTTTATGTACAATACGCTACTGCAGATTATAGCATATTTGTTATACACAGTTCGGTAATTTTTGCAGTACTGTAATTTGAAAAGGGTTTAAAACAGCTGTGCTGTGTTTTGAGTCGATAAAATTCAGTAAATAGCAACACTGTCCATTTTATCACCTTATATTTGTGTAATAACCATCTAACTTACATTTGTGTATTTATCTGCCTGAGACATAAAGAGGAAAAAAACTGCTAAAATGATCATCCGCTTATAGTGATCAAGTTCAACGACAGACTTGATCAGTATAAATGATTTATTTTGTTTGCAAGAAATGCAAACTATTTATTCTCTACTTGCTTTTTACACAAACTAAAATGTTTCCATTTCAAGTGTTTTGTGCCTTGATTTCTGTTGCTCAGAATATTCGATGCATAACCATAATTTGCTCATAAAAATATACAGTCTTTCATTAGAAAAAATATCCCAGCTTTCGTAGTTGAGCATATTTATATTAGACCAGCTTAGCTGTTGTCCAGCTATCCCAATAGTTCTTGGTTACAACTAATTTTACTCAATGAACAATAAATAGAAACACCGAAGCTTACATAGAAACACTGTATTACTGTGTGAGACAAGTTCCTTGCTGTTGTCGTCTTTTGTCTCTCTACGTTTGATTTGCCTTTTCCGTGTTGAATGTGCAAAAGAAATTTTGGTTCAGAATGCTTGCATGTTCCCACAGTTGACCTGTTTCATACGCAGGGAATGTCATTGAATTTTGGCTTAATTTTCTATCCTTGTTGTGTAATATGTTCAGCAGTGACGTTGCCCTTCTCGCATCGATCTCTCAGCTCTTGTGCCCAGCTTCTACAAATGCTAAATGTTTGCAGTGTGAAAGTCTTGAGTTTAACAGCCTCTTTAATCCCTCTAGTCTCTTTGTCATCACTCTTGCTGTCCTGTCTTTAACATTGTGTTGGGGGATAAGGTGTATTTTCAGTAGAGAGGCAACAATATTTGACACAACTTTACCTTTTAAAAAATGTTTATAGCATCAAATTTAAATCAGCACATCCTGCTGTCTAGTTTTCTGACCCTTTTTAATGAGTTGGCTATTTGGCTTTCTATGAGCTGTGTGTGTGTGTGTGTGTGTGTGTGTGTGTGTGTGTGTGTGTGTGTGTGTGTGTGTGTGTGTGTGTGTGTGTGTGTGTGTGTGTGTGTGTGTGTGTGTGTGTGTGTGTGTGTGTGAGAACATACCTTCCAGCCCCTTTTCCTTGGGTCATTTGTTTTTTTTTTTTCCCCATCTATTCAGACACTGGTATAGGCTGTTCTCCTGCTATTATCTGATCTATGGGCATGTACAGAAAGGCATTCCTTTCCTGATACATTTGTTTTGACCTCCTTTGTTAGTTTAATATGACATTACCAGGTCTGTATAGACAAAGCAGCATGATGCATAGACTACATTTTGCCTGATGGGATAAATGGTGGAGAGGATTTTCCATGCTTCCGGACCTTTCTGTGGGGTATTTGTGGTCTGGCCGATGCACACAAACTGCTCATCCCTTCCACATGTGTTACTGTGCTGTGCGTGCTGTGCATGCTGTTCGCTTGGATAGGATGCCAGCCAGGGGTGCCTTCACAATTTATAAATGGTTTATAACAGACATAAAAATGTTTGATTGGTTTAGTAGTTCTAGTGGAGTTATGGGGTAACAGAATACTGGGCTCAGATACAGTTCCAGAACTGTGGCAGTGTTTGCATGTTTTCTCAATGTTCAGAAAATAATGTACACACAATTGTCCACTACTACTAATGTGATGTATGTAAATTGTGCGTTTTAAGCTATAAAGCTAAAAGATTATAAAATAAATTAATGGTGGGACAAAGTTTTACATTTAAAAATGTCCCATTTTTAGTTTGTGCATTTATGAATTAGTTTTGCGTCATTGAGTAACATGGGGAGAGTACTGTCAGGGGGAAGGGAAGCTTCTGTTAGTGGACATTGGAGAGGAGGCTGCAGGTGGCCACTTCCTGTTAGGAACCAGGCTATTTTATCTTTGGTCTTTTGGATCATGAGAACTCAAAACATGAATACAGGATTTCATTAGATATACAGCTTTTGTTTTTTCAGACTATAGTCTGATCTGATCATATGTTCTCTCAAGCTTTAACTCAAGTACACAGTATATTGTTCTAAGAAAGCCCAGTAGGTGGCAGAATTGGTTATTTGGCACACACACTGTAAAAGTGGCTTTGCTGTTGGAGACATGGTAACTCAAATTACCCGTTTGCTTAACTGGAAACACAAATGACCTTGTTTATACAGGCCTATAAATTATGAGTTATGGATCTGATTTATTTACATGGAGTACATAAATGACACCCGAATGCACATAAATAACATGCGTTTAGTGTAACGTGTTACCTAGAACACATAATTCATTTTATACATCAAAATATTATGTGGCTCTGAGATTTTAATTAAATCCAGTTCACTTTCCACAGGGTTATGGCTTTGCTTTCCTAGAAAAAAGCCTTTGAAACTACAATAAAGGTTTAGGTATTGCAGCTTATTTTACATACATGGTTTTAGATGATTAACTGCTCCATATCTAAAACTGGAGGTGCAGTTTTTCCCCTGTGTTTGAGTGGAATACATGACACTATGCTGCTTGGTCTGAAAGAGGACCTACCATCCCCTAGTGCCAGAGAAGTAATGGTAAGGTGTGTGTGTGTTTGTGTGTGTGTGTGTGTCATTAGTCATTAGGGGGAGTCATTAGCAACGATCACACAGACATGTTTTATGGATTCTTCTTAGCCTTTGTAATGCATGTATACTTGTCAGTTTGGGGGTTGTGCCATAACCTGCCATGTTTTGACAGACATAAATCATCAGTAGTAAGCGGCACTTAACAGCTCTGCTGTCTGCTTTCTGGCCGATT
Organism: Brienomyrus brachyistius; assembly: GCF_023856365.1. Classification (NCBI taxonomy): domain Eukaryota; kingdom Metazoa; phylum Chordata; class Actinopteri; order Osteoglossiformes; family Mormyridae; genus Brienomyrus; species Brienomyrus brachyistius. The sequence continues at coordinate 3,127,815 of NW_026042313.1, forward strand.
TCTTGTGTGCTCAGACACAAGCCCCCCTCTCTGCTGATGCGGGCAAGGTAGCCGATTTTGTTTCTCCAGCTGTGTTACATATGCCAAGGAGAGGAATGTGCTTCTGTAGATCCTTAAACTGTGTTGTCATATTTTTTTTCTTGTTCTTCATGTGTACATACAAATGCCAACGATAGAAGAAAGTGTGCAAATGCCGAGATGTTATCTGCAAGCAGAGAGCTTCATTTAAAAAAATGCTTTGTACAGCTTGCTGGAATGTGTGTACCAACATGCGACTACCTTTGCACATAACTCGTTACAGATGGGTAGCAATGTTAAATCCTCTTATATGGGCTTTCAGATCAATTATCTTTTAAATAATGAAACATTTAAACTATTCCTCTACAGGAAGTTCTGTGCTCGAAATCTCAGAATACCATACTTCTGTGGTGTGTGCACAATTTCATGCCATTATCAAGCTTGGGGTTTTATTTAGTTTCTTTAAATGGGTATTATTTTAAGCCAAATGTACCTAAAGTGTTTTGTATTTGTTCCTTTTAAGAACTACAGTTCAATTCTTTATCATTGTATTATTTTTTCCCCCCTACATTTAAAACGACTGTCTTTTTTTTATTATTATTATTTTACATTTAGAAGTTTTAGGAGATTAAGAAACAAATTTTAGTTGGAAAAAAGGAGGCGGGTACTGAGAACATGATTAGGAAGCGGGAGTATGTGTGCGAGAGTGGATTAAGTTTATATTGCATTGTGGGGACCACATATCCCCCACAGTGTGATTAAAAACCTGTTATTCTGATGATGTGAGGACTATTTTTCAGGTCCCCATCAAGATCTGTGAATGCAATCAGAAAACTAAAAATGGCAGAAGTCTCGTATTTTGTTTGGTTTCTCATGGTTAAGGTTAGGGCTGGGTAGGGAGTTAAGGACACGATGTTGGGAATAGTTTTATCCATAGAATTGAATGGAGTCCCCACAAAGATATAATTACAAACGTGTGTGTGTATGTGTGTGTGTGTGTGTGTGTGTGTGTGTGTGTGTGTGTGTGTGTGTGTGTGTGTGTGTGTGTGCGTGCACGCACGCACGCATGCATGAGTGTGCTTGGTGGCAGCCAGCAGAGTGTGAAAGTGACCCCCGGCAGGAAGGGGAAGAGCAATAAATGGACCTGGTGCTGACAACATCCCCGCAGCCTGGCCTTTCAAGCCTCTGCTGGGTTTTATTTTTTAGGCTTTCCTCTTGTCTGTAGAAAAGCCCCTTTTTGTGATTTATGTTCAGGGGGCTTTTGTGTAGAGATGCAGGCATAAAGAAACTGCAAAGACTGAAAGATCGATTTCTGAATCAAATTTTTTTGACATCTGTGTTTAACAAAGGAGGGCTGTTCCTTTAAAATGAAGCCTGTTGTCTGTCCAGTGAGATGCTGGCCCAGCTGTGCGAGGCCAAGCCAGATGAGCTCTTAGGAGGGACGCCAGGGCTGTAGAGATCCAGCAGAGATCCAGCAAAGCCCCTGAGGTCCCAGGCTGCTCCGCCACCCTGCCTGTGTGTGTTAGAGTGGCTCAGGTCACTGATTGATTCAGTCTCATGAGGCATGTCTTGGATGTATAATAATATAATGGTATTACCGTAATAGTGTAATGGTGTTGTATTCTCTATTAGCCCTGGCCAAAGAGTAATTTAGTATCAGAAAACAAGCCATTTTGGCAGCACTGCATGGAGACGTAAGATGCATGGTAAATGGGTGAAAGATTTTCATAAGCAGCTCTTTGTTGCCTATCATTTAGAATATTTTTTCCTTGTGACAAATTATTTTGTACAATTGTTAAAAGTACAGTGGCTGTTAATGGCCTATTTATATGCTTTTAACTGAATAGTCATTTCCTCAGATTATATGTAATTTTACAAATGGTACTTGTCATAAAACTGAAACAGAACAGCTAATATGCTTGTTTTGGTCTGTGGGGGGTATTGTACTTGTGCTGATGGGCAGTGCAAGTATTGTAACAGGGTGTCAAATCGCCGGGTTGGCATGGGCAGACAGCGTCAGGCTCTCAGACACAAGCTGAGCCCTGCGGAGTGCCCAGCGCCTGGCTCAAAGCGGCTCTGCTTGTCTCCTTTCATTATCTGTTAATGGTGCCCGGTGTGACAGGCTGCTCTGAAGGGGAGGGGCGCGGGGGGTAGGGAATACTGGCAAATCCTGGATGTGGAATTCCTGTGGGACTGGAGCCATTCTTAGGCACTTACCTTAGTTAACTCAAGCCCCACCCATGCATTTTACGAGATATTGTCATTTGGCACTGACTTGTTAAGAGTTACTTATTGCAGTCAGGATGTACATGTATAGTAAGGAAATATTTTAAAAAGACAGAGGTTTGAAGTGCTTACATTAAAAGAATGCACATAACCATAACATGAGCCCTATTCCTACAGAAAGCACTTTACAGAATGCTTGTTTAATCCTGCTTCGCTTCAGAGAACGTTTCTCAGGCAGCCAGAGAACTTCCTTGTCAAAATGCATTCAGAACATGATGACAAGATGGCAGACGCCATACTGAGAAACTGAACTCATAAACATAACTTATTATGGTAAGGCAGGCTTATAACTCTGCGTGCAGTCATGTATAAATCAGATGGTTGTTAAATTAGTCTGCTGTTCAGGGTAAGGACCAATAAGTGATTCATTCATGCCTCTCACTACAAAGCACCTTTAAGGATGAATTTTATTTATTTGCACGGACAAATCTGATGTGTTTTTTTTTTTTTTTTTTTTTAAACTCCTGGCCCTTTGTCGGTATTTCTGGGCTGTTTTGGTGATGAATCAACCTACATGGATCGTCTTTTTATGCAACATCAACCTTTGGTCCTCAAATTCAAGTATGAGTCTCATTTTTTCTAATTTTAAGAACAAAGACACTTTAAATGGATAAACTGATGTTAGAAAGGTCTAGACATCAGATTATATATAATTAACCATCTTTCCAAGTTGTGCTTATAGAAATTTTATAAATGGCACACCAGTGCTTTCTTTAATTAGCTTACATCTATCATGTTAGACTATACCTTACAGTTCATATACACTTTCAGGTGATTTATCAACAAATATACAGACCAACAATGAGATGGTTACAAGTGCTTCTTCGCTGGAAGTTTACTGAGTCAAACTTAATAGTGATATGAAGGAAGTGTATTCCTGGCTATTTTCATTCTATCCTTTATCAAAAATGGCTTACCCAGATGAGTAGGTAGCTGTATGTAACTCTGATTGGAAACACTACTAGAGCGCAAGGTATTCTCATACATGCAAACTGACTTGCACTGTAACACAATAATATGTGGTGGTCAGTTCACCTTGCATTGCAGTATATTTATGTGCAGTGTTTGAAGTAATATATAGTACTCTTGAGTATTAGTGTTTCCATTCAGCAAATCAAAGTATTGCAAACAGCATTGTTTTAGTTATTTATGCAAAACAGTTTGTGGAATTTAATTTCTTGGAGATTATGGTAATAATGGAGAGCAGTGTGGCCCTGTGCTTAGCTCTGCATCCTCACAGATCTGGACAGTTGGTCATTCTTGCCCCTGGCTCTCTGTGTATGAGCAGGCATTTTGCTTGTTGGCCCTGTGCTTGCATATATAAACACTGGTGTGTCCAAGTTGACCAGAGTCCGTGTGCCCTGCATTGGCTTAGCTTCATTTTCAGGACATCCCCTGCCTTGTGCTTTCTAGAATAGGCTCTAGGCTCTGTATTGAACAAGTTGTTATGGTTCGATATGGTTATAATTTCAAAATTATAAAAACTCTCCACTTGCATGTCACTCGACTACAACTAGATGCTAAAATAGAAGCTGTAGAACTCTAGAAATGTTCCCAAAATATTTACAAATGAAAATAATTTTGTAAAATGTGAGGAAAGGAAATGTATATTTGTATGCAATTCTTGGCATTGATTTTTCATCTTTTGCACCTTCGCTGGTGTTTTGTGTTTAGTTGCTAAGTCGTAAATGCTTAGTTTTTGATGAGATCTTTGTTTTTTTTTTTTAAGAATTTTTTCCACTCAAAGAAAGGGAGGTGAATTGTACCAGTCAACGGACTTTTTGTACTCTGTCAGCTTAGAGGTTGCTGAAACAGATTCTAAGTGAGCGAACAATAGTGCAGTGTCCCTGTACAGGGTGCAATGTGACATTGTCTGATCGGACCAGTAGCAGGTGGACAGTGTTCACCTGCCCTGTGCTTGCCATGGACACCCCCTGCGTACAGCCTGCTAGGCAACATGCTTTGCAACACAATAAAAAGGCCCACCACACTGAAATAACATTGATCCAGGTAGCTGCCACTAATCAAGATGTCAATGAACAAAGACTAGGATGTCGTCTAGCAGGGCGTTACAGCTTCCCGAAGGATTATATTAATTGTGCAAGTACATATTTGAACATCACAACCACTATGGCGCCTCAGCTTGCCGTTTAACGATAACGGTCTGAATAATATATGGTTTTGGTGGAGGAATTGTTGTTCCTTTAAGTGGATGAAATACGGTATGATCACATAAAATAGGAAATTACGTATGTAAGCTTTTAAATGGTATTAATAACAGCTATAATATAATTGGAAATGGCCGTTTTTTAATTGAATATACGGTAGTGGTGTTGACTATCGTTGGGTTTTTATGTATAGTCAGTACGACAGAGATACCTATTTTGACAACATCATTGCAAATCATCTAGTGCGATAAAATGTAAGAAACTGATTCGGTTCTTATTAATCACTCGATAGACCTTAAGCATTTAAAAAACCCTTTAGGTGAACATCTGGTTTATAAATACATTTTGAAACAGTCGCTAGGTAATTAATTGCATGCCTCCCATGCAAATGAGGAAGAGATCGCTGCATTTCGTCGATACATGCATCATTTATCCCTTCTCGCTTTCGACATTTATTTTGAAACAAGGGTAAACAAATGTACCTTATTAAACGTGTTTGCTAATCGTTGAGTGATTTCTATATAGGGTTTTAAACGCAACGATTAGACATCGTCATGAAAGCAGCTCTGTTTACAAAATTACACCATAAAAAGGGCTTTGTTTGCTCTTATGTTTCATGCTTTTTTCTGTAGCCGTAACTGCATGCCTTAAGTTATGCTGTAATATACGAGAGCTTCAAACGGGGACTGCGGATCACTTCGTAATGCTGACTGGAATGTTTTCCTTACTGTGGCGTTTTGCTTTATAAAGACCATGCTCTTTTCCCATCAATCACCTACCACCGCCGCGCCGTTGAATCCGCTCCATGTTTTTGTATTCGCCTCATTTTTTGTTTTCGGGTGGGGGGGGGAATCTCCTCTAGTGTGTAGATAAAGAAAGACTAGGTCAGCCATGTGGATGTGTCTGTTGGACAGCTAAGGGGAGGGGGGGTGTAACGGAGAGGGGACGTGGTGTGTAAAGCGCTCGAGAGAGGGAGCGCGGCGCAGCGCGTGTGAGAAAAAGGAAGTGGAGTCGCTAAACTGCGAACTCACTGATTTCCTATCCGTAAAGTACAGTAACAACTACTGCATACTCCCGGCGCTGAAACCCGTACTGCTCTTGAAGAAGACAGACTGAGGGTCCCCTGGCGATTTTTTTCATGAGAATAAATTAACAAAGCGGGGTCGTCTTTTGTTAAGGCAAGTGCCAAATTCGCTCTGCCTGGGCAAAGAGGCTGTTACCGGATAAAGTGCCTGGGTGATATTGTTCTCAGTCTTCCTCATTGGACGTGGCCCAGGCCGAGGAGAAGGTTCGGCAGGGTCATTTTGTCGTAGCCAACGGGGATTTGCGGTTCAACTTTGCACGGCAGTAGTGTTTAATTTTTAAAGGTCATCAGACTGGCGGGTGAGTATTTTAAGTGATTATGTATAATAAGCGTTAAGTTTGAGGTGGCCTGTGTCTGTAGCAGTGGTTTGGCGTGTGAGTGAGTGTGTGTTTGTATGTGGGGGTGGGGGGGGTGGATTGTTTAATTATACCTTGTTGATAAATTCATCAATTATGCTTTGTTGTTTAAACACGTTAGTCGAGAATAATTTAAAAATATAATATCCCCGTTATTGCTTGGGCTACTGACCTATCTCAAGCTATTACGGACAGCCAAAGTACCACAGTGACCAAATATTACTGGCAAAAGTTTATTACATGTAATAAAATCTGTGCAATAAGTCTTACCTTGCAATGTTTTCAACTATGTACTTTCTACTAACCTTTGGCCTTCTGCTCACATTTAACACATGATAATTTGGAGTGTGGCGATGTCTTAGTTTTTATTGTTTTAACATTAATATGATACAATTAGGATTAGTACCTTGGATTATTAGCCCAAGTACGAGTAAAAATTTTATTGGTACATATATCTGATACATGACTGTTAAGATATCCATTCTGCGTAAAGAAATTTCAGCAAAGATATGCGTGCCCTTTACAGAATACAGTTATATAGGATGGGTGTTGCTGAGAATAAGGAGAAATGGGTCTGATCAGCTCTTCAGTAAATAACCCCAAACTGCACTTTCTTCCTTGGCTCTCTGTTTGCTCTTTTAAGTTTCTCATTTGAGCAAGGAGTGGCAGTAAGAAAAGCAATAAATGACCCAGTATCTAATAAACACTTGAAATGTGTGACTGGATGACTCGGAGAGTTTGTATAACACTGGTAAAGCAACCTGAATAAAGTAGATTTTAGTCACAGCAGGGTTTTCCAGGGTCTCTGGTGAGGAGTCTACAGGGAGACCTACTACTAGAGCAGGTGATATTGTAATCTCTAATGATATGTAGATTTGAATAAATGGTCATTTGCTAACTTTCAACATTTTGTATAGCCATTTTTTAATTTTGGAATATTAAGAAGCTTAAAAACGCTTGGGAATTGCACATACTCTGACTAGACTTTGTCAGTCATAACTGCAACATTTCATCCTTAAGAATTGCCTCTGTGTTGTGATTGTACATCAACATCCCCATTCCCATAACTGTATGAATGTGAAGGTGTTACTGTACAAAAAATAACTTGATGCTTCAAAAACCAAAACTTGAAGATATTAAGAAATAAAAATACACCCGGACAACCTAAAGCAAGTTTTGTTTTATGTCTCTGCTCAGACAGCTTCAAATGATCTGTGCAGCCAAGTGGCTTTTTTTTCTAGTTTATTTCACAGAAATAACCTGCTGCAGACACGTGGAGGAGCCTTTCTTATTGTTTTTTCTTTAATGATTACAGTTCCTGAATGGGATATGATAAATAAGACGGAAGGGATTGCTTGCGGTTTTATCTATTGTTCTTGTATTTGTGTATGTTCTTGTATATGGCCTTATGTTATCGGGGTTGAGTTACAGATCATCAGTTTCCAGACTATCTTACATGAGGAGGGGAAGAAAAAAAGATGTGCAGGTTACAGATGCTGAAGTGTTAAGCTGCAGTGGGTTTTGTTTCGGCTTGCTAACATTTTCAAAAAACTCTTTCCGCCGTTATTCTCATTTGTTTTTTGTTGGAAATGAAATCTTGGTTTTTTCTTCTGTTTTCCACCCCATAGAATAATTTTTAGTACCCTTGTGTGTTAATTTTCTTTTATTTGTCTTGTTAATACGTACAGCTTTTTGCTTCCTTTTGGCCTAGTTTTTTTCTGCCCCCTCTGACTGGGGTTTGACCTCTAGCTTAATGAGTCATATGTGATTAATTTTGTGGAGAAGTGCAGTGCTGCCTGGTTCATTTACAACAGAGTGACCAGAGATAATTGATTGGAAATTGGTGCCTTGTAGCTGAAATGTACCTTTGCAGAGCTTAACACCTCCACCCACACAATTCACTTTAAAATCCATATTGGGTTTTGGGTTTAGATTATACTTCTGAAAAGCTTGACTTACCAGCCACTCACAAAAAAACAGATAAAGCCACTCCTTGAACTCCCAAATGAACAGGTGATCAGAAATAATGTGTTAGACAAAGCAGCTCTTTTTTGTATGGGCCACATTATTGGGCTTAGCTGTCCACAGAAACCATTAACCATCTCATGTGAATGCTTTCATTTTTTGAGCATGTTAGAGAATGGCATAATTTAGATGTGTGTGACCTAAATGCTGAGTATTGTTAAAAGTGAATGGTGTTAACTATTTCCAGGTGCTATTTGTCCAGCTCTGTTTTGAATTTTTTTTAAGTAGTCCTGAGCAGAGGATATGTATCATGCCGATAGTATTTTAACAAAGCACACTGAAGGAAACTGCAGTGCCCAACAGACAGCAAGCCGAGTTTTGCATGTTTGTTTAGTAAAGCATAGTTTCTTCACTTTACACTGCTGGACATGGAGAGTATTACTTAAATATATACACTAACATGAAGCTACCCTTGAGATATTCTGCTGATAAAGTATGACCTAACACCGGCTAACACAGCTGGGTGGTTCTTTGACGAAAGCATTATGGGAAGGTGGTCTGTGTGGTTGAACAACTAAGAACAGAGCTGTGAGAGTACCATTTCCTGTCACTTTAAATGGACTAAGACTTTGTGCATGGAAACTCTACTGGAACACAGAGACAACTGCTTCACTTCTCAGTGATTAATGTAACTGTAAGGAGGTACCATGCTTCTCTCTGCTTATCATGCTGTGAAACATCTGAATAATTCTACCTAGTTGCCTCAAAACAGTTTAACTGCTGAAGACACAACAGTGTATGGTGTTGATAGCAAATTTGTGGCAGCTTATCACATTGCCAGATAAGTGTGTGTGTGTGTGTGTGTGTGTGTGTGTGTGTGTGTGTGTGTGTGTGTGTGTGTGTGTATAAACCCTAGTACTCTTTCATCTGGGGTGTTTGTATCTTTAAGGATATCCCTAGTGGTTAACTGCAGTTTGCTCAAAATGAATAATTAAATCGGCAAGCCACTATGTATTAGCGCATGGATTCATGCGTTTTCAAGAAAGGCACCAATGTTTATGTACCTGGATGTGTTTACAGTTGTGTTTTGGATGATAAGGTTTATAAATGAGAAAAACCACTCACATTGTTAATTGCTCTCTCCTGTGTATCTGTGCTTTTCCTCTTTTATCTGTAAAGCAAGTCTGTGTGTTTGAGTGTTAAGATGAAACAGAGCCATCATGTCCCTGTGTAGCATGACACATGCATTCCATTCACTTGATAAGTTATCTCATGGATACTGACAATGGCTGAGTGTTTGTGTTTGTATGCAGAGATGTGCTCCGACTCACCTTTAATGTATTAAAGGAAGCATTATAGGCTCTATACTGGCATTGTGGTTGCATCTGGATTGTCAATAAATGATCATAGTCTTAAATGTGTCTACATGAAAGGCACACAATGGAAGTCTTTCTGTGGTGTTTCAGACATAATACTATACCCTATATGTGTGCGTTGTATTTTTGTGTTTCATTTAGGTATGATTTAAACCCTCTCTGTTTCTCTAGGCTTATTGTCTAGCTGTTGCAGCAGCATTATTAACATAGCTTTTCAAAGGTACATATTAGGTTTTTAGGTAGATGTCAACATCTGTTAGTCTCACTATTTGTTGAGGGCTTCTAGTCTTGTTTGTTGACTCATTGATGATGTTGATGATGGTGGTGTGGGAGTAGATATTGGGCTAGTCGTAACACAATGCCTAGTCTGCTCCCCTCTTGTTGTGGCTCTACTACTGCAGTGCAGGGTTTTTGTTCTTGCTGTGCCAACACACATCCATCATTTTCTACTTTGACTTCTGCTGTTTTACTTGTAAATAGCTTGAAGTCTCACTAGCTTGTATATTTAAGTGGAGCAGTGGAGTAGTATGGTACTCTTGAGTTTTGTTTTTTCTAGGATACAGGAACATAAGAATAAAAAAAATCTTTTCATTGGGAATTCTACATACTTTAGTCTAGTGGGGGGAAAAGTTTTTTTTCATCTTCATCCCACCTCTTCCTGGTGAAGATCATGGTGGCAGCATGCCTAGCAGGTCAGACAAAATTTTACTCACCAAGGGCACAGACTAGCTCTAATTCTGAGAACTTCCCAGGTATTTCCAAGCGATTTGGGATGCGTTCCCTCTGGCATATCCTGGGTTGTCCCTGGGGCCTCCATCCAGTGGGGTGTGCCTAGAACAGCTCTCTTGGGAGCCACTGAGGTGGCATCCTTTTAAGATGCTCAAATTACCTCAACTGGCTCCTACTGATCTGAAGGAACAGCAACTTTATTTTAAGGTCACTCTGGGTCCCTGAGCTTCTAACTCTGTCACTGAGAGTGAGCCCGGTAACCCTGCATAGAATTTGGCCACTTGTGCGTGTGACCTTGGTCATTCAGTTGTTAACCAGAGCTTATAACCTTAGGTGAGGATGGGCATCTCATGAATAGGAAGCTTTGTGATTGCACAGCAGTACAATGAAATTAAGGAAGTAACCCTTACCTCACTTCACCACTGCAGACCTGTTCAGTTCAGAACTGCAGCCTCCGAACCAATTCGTCCCATCAAGCTCGTGTTTCCTTTTAATGTCATTCACCTCGGGACAAGATCCCAAAGTCCTTAAACTCTGTCATTAAGGGGAACCTCTCCTCCCCCTTCTGAAAGGAGCAATCTTTTCTGGAAGAGCACCGTGACTTGGGATTGGGAGGTGCTGATTCTCACCCCTGCCACTTCACACTCAGCCTTGAATCGCTCAAGTACTTGCTGGAGGTCCAGGTCAGATGGGGATAGAAGCACTGTTATCTGCAAATAACAGGAGTGTCATCTCTACTCCATTTTGTGATTTTCACAAACAGAATATCCAGTGAGAAAGGATAGAGACAAGACATGCCCATGCCAGAGGCCAATACACGTTCTAAATGACTGATTTTGTGCCAAGCATGTAGACACAACTCCTGAATCATATAGGGATTGAATGGCACACAGTAGCAGTCAGGGGTGTACTTCGTAATTCAAGGATTCCTAACAAAATGTTACTCTCAGCCCCCTGTCCAATTTTACATATTTTATGCGTTCAGGACCCCGTCAAGTGCTTGACCCCCTGAATCTGCGTGGGGAATCTATGTGCCCCTCCTTGTAGCAGTCTCGGAGACCTTTTAGCAAGCATTACCTAGAAGGCATTTTCCTTCAGCTTCACAGGTTCTAGAGTTTTGAGCAAACCCTCTACTGGGTCATCCTGGGCCATCTGGTATCATCCCCATGTACCAAATTCAACTTGCCCCTCTTTTCACTCGAGTGTCTAAAACGTGATATCAAATTTAATGATGCAACCATAGCCAATCACTGCTTGTCCCGAGTGCTCTGGTACCATGTGTCTGTATATGGTGATAGATATGGATAGTCCATGGTTTGCACAGAAGTCCATTAACAACTTGTCTTTTGGGTTTAAATCTGGGTTATTCTTTTCAGTTACAGCTGTCTCCATCATTTGGGGCATGTGTGTTGAGGTCTAGTAGGATAAGAAACTCCATAGAGGGTACCATTTCGAGAACCTCACCCCCTCTCTCTGAATAGGCTGGGAACATACTGCTTGTTGCATAAACACAGTAAGATTTTCTCTTTGCAACTATTTGTATAGAGGCAGCTTTGTTGACCACTGAGAAGCTCAAGCTGCATAGCCATCTAAGGTTTTTCAGCTTGGGTATGTCAAAAACAAGAGACTCTACCTGTGATCGGTTACCTGGTGTGCCAGTGTTCCTTGCCAAAGTCTGTTGTCGATGTTTTTTTTATTTTCTCCTGCCAATACTTGTTACTTAAATGTACCTGACCTCCACCTATCACCTTGTGCATGGTGTTGCCACAAGATGCCCCAGCTTATCAATTTCAGGCTGAGCCCGGCTGGGTTATTTGGGTGGTATGGCCACCAGGCTCAAACCTGCTAACGCAACCTCCAAGCCTAGTTCCAGGGGTGGATCTCTGTGGGTCTTTAGGCTGTTTTTTGTGTGGTTTCTCCCCACAGATCAAGTTTTAGATGATATAATTTTGTGGTTTGTTGAAGCACACACTGGAATTGAACATTTTTTAAAGCGGTTACAGTGATTTGGCTCATGGAAAGTTAATATCATAGGAGCCGTAAGTTAACCCTTTTTTTTTTTTTTTTTTTTTTTGCGCTACATAGTTGTTAACCAATTATGCTGGTCATTTTGCTGACTTTGAGTCAGTGTAAGGCAGGGATCCCTTAATCTGTATAAAAGAAATTTCAGGCCATTGAGTCGTATTCAAATTCTGCTCTTAGTCTCTGAGACTTGTCTATTGCTGTCTGCCTTTGGATTATGAACAATTTCTAGAAACACATGAAAGCATTATTAATGCATTCGATTTTTGTTTTTATTAACTTTTTACAATTGTTTTATTTTTGAGTTACCGGTATTATATAGCTCCTAGTGCTGGGCAGTATACTGGTTTTATTATTGTTATGATATGAATTTTTCGTATACCGCAATACTGGTTTAAATAGCCTACATAACGTTCGAAAAGTGACGCAGCTGGAAACTGTTTAAGGGATGACATTTTTTACTGCCGCACCGCTAAAAATGTACTGCGAAAGATTAGAAACGGAAGATATAGCTGATGCTGTGGGGTTGTCAAAAATCGATTCTCAGATACTAATCGATATAAAAAATTTGTATGTGATTAGATACTATTTTTTACCATTATTGATACCAGCAGTACAGTTTTTGCCTCATTCGTCAGACTTCACACAGCACCACTACAGCGCAGGCGCACGCACACACACACACTTGCGCAGCCCCTCCCCTCCTCTCAATAGCTGCTGAAAGCATTCGCGCTGGCTCCTAGTATAATAAACCCTACAAAATTCTGAAAAGCAGATGTCAGGCAGGAGAAATCAGTAACGGGTGGATTCTTCAACATGTTTTTATCTGTCTGTTTCACTTTCAGAGCTTTATGTATAGGATGTTTCTGCTGGTTAGAATTACTCTTGGTCTGCTATACTATAGTTCATCCCCCACTATCTCCTTCAGTTCATGATATGACTTGTTGCTAGGAGTGACAGTGGCTGATACCTCCTGCTGCTCTGAACAAGAGCCTTTTCTTCAGATTAATTAGGCCAACAAGTGCTGCTCCAGGCAATGCTGAGGTGGGAATCCCTGCTTGACTCCTTTTTAAGTATGGAACAGAGAAGAACAGTGAGGTGTATTTTGGAAAGCTAGAAGTTGGCGACTTTGATTAATGAAATCCTAACAGGATCCTGTCTGTGTATGTGTGTGTTCTCATCTTTTTACTTGTGCTGAATGCTTATTTTGGCAGCTTTGGGTGGAAAATCACTCGGGTATAAACTATTCACTAGAAAAGTGGACCATGTTCTTCACCTTTTGTTGTTAGTTTGTTGGCTTTATATTTACTTTATAACCTGATGATTAGTCTCATTGAACAGTTGGACATTGGACTACTGAAGTGCCACCACCTCTTGGCCACTGTTCTAAATAACTGAAATAATCTATTCGGAAAATGCAGCCATTGTCAACCGCTGCTCTTCCAGGGTGAAGCCAGCTGACATGTTTGGCAATGGAGAGCTGCATTTGTATGTGACAATAGCACAAATCTCCTCCCCCTCTTAAGCTTCTGCTGTTGAAGCTCAAAACTCCCAAATCCTTTTAGCATGGTTCCAAACGTGTCACTTGAGCTACTTTTAAGAAAAAAAACTGACAGGCAAGGAAACTGGGTTCAAGTGAATCAAGACACTTGGGTTGTAGACAAGCATCCTGTAGTCAATTTCTACACGGAGTATGTGGGGAGGATGAAAGAGATTGACTGAGTGTGTGTGTGTGTGTGTGTGTGTTATATTGCGTCAGACTTCTGTAAAAGTTAGGAAACAGCTACCAGTTTTGTCTACAGGGACACCAGCCTGTAAACATGCACATAAGTCTGTAGTTCCTGAGTCTCTGCATTTGGTTAATGGTGAGGCTCATTCAGATGAAGTTTTCTGCTCATACAGTGATAACATTTGGCTATGTTTGTGATGGTATGTCTTAGGGTTAGGGTTAACCCTAGGGTTAACTCGCTTCTGAGCAGTGTGGCTGTGGCAGCATCATAGAAATGGTTAAGACTGTTTCAATAGCTGAGGATCTTTGGCCTGTCACGATGCAGTAGACCCCAGAACTGAAGAAGAGTGTGAGATGGTTTTCTTTCTTCCTATGTTGTAGAGCCATAGCTGTACCGTGATAGGCTGGGTAGTAGAACTGAAAAACAGATTCAGAGATTGGTGTATGTGTTTGTGAGGTTAACATCTTTTTATTTTTAAATTTTTTTTTTGGGGGGGGGGGGCTCATGAGGTCACACACAGCAGGTTTTCTCAAACTCTTCTTTCCCACAGCCCAAAAAGGCATAGTCCTCTGCTTTCAAGGACCCCCTCAGTGTCCCCATAATGTGATAACCTGTTATTTTTAATGATCTAGAGCCTCAGTTTTATAAAAATCTGTGACTGTAATCAGAAGACTTGAAAATGTCCAAAATCTTGCATTTTGTTTGGTTACTTATGGTGAAGGTTTTCCCCATAGAAATTAATGGAGAGTCCCCCCAGAGATAAGAAGTGTGTGTGTGTGTGTGTGTTTGTGTTTTAGTGATGTAGTCAAGACCACCTAAACTCAGAGCAAGTCATTACCAAGACCACAGTGTGTTGAGACTGAGAAGACCAAGGCAGGGCGAGACAAGTCAAGATCAAAAACAGACTAAGACGACACACTATTAAATGTGAAGCATGGGCCTAAAATTTATGTTACAGTATAATTTGAACCATCATTTTTTTTTCTTTAAAATTTCACTACAAATGATTCTGTGCAAATGTAGTTTTTTTTTCTTTCAAGTAAGACACCTTATTGGTTGCATTTGAGCTTTGGGTGTAAGACATCCTGCTTCAGTCACAGTACTGTGATAAGCCTTTGAACCTCATCCTGAACCTGTTTTTCTATTCCTTTGATTTGATTTTAGGCTTATGTACACGAGTATGGTCTTATGATTTTGTTTTCAGAGCATTCTGGGCTACTCAGATATGTCATAACTTGACGTGTATCATACTTCTTTTAAGTGATAAAACTACTTGTGCCTATTGAAATTTCTAAATTTTTTGTCTCATCAAATATAAACATTTGCAGGCACTACAAATATAATATTATAAATGTTGAGATTAGACTGTCTATGAATATCATTGGGGACCTTACTATGGCTTAGTATTATGAAGGAATGCATGGTTAGTGCCAGGCAGAAATATAGTTAGGACCATAAATATTTTCAATTTTTAGGTTCTGTACATTACGTCAAGTTCTAAAAGAAACAAGTCAGATGCAGTGGACTTTCAGCTTTAATTCAGTCGGTAGAACAAAAACATTGCATAAAAATGTGGGGAACTAAAGTAATTTTTCTACACAATCCCCTCCTTTCAGGGGCTCATAAGTAATTGGACAAATTAATATAACTGCAAATAAAATGTTCAATTGTAATACTTAGTTAACTCTTTGCAGCCAACGACTGCCTGAAGTTTTGAACTCATGGACATGACCAGACGCTGGGTGTCCTCCTTTTTAATGCTCTGCCAGGCCTTTACTGCAGCAGCTTTCAGTTGCTGTTTGTTTGAGGGTCTTTCTGTTTGTAGTTTAGTCTTTAGCAAGTGAAATGCATGCTCAATGGGGTTGAGATCAGGTGACTGACTTGGCCATTCAAGAATATTACACTTCTTTGCTTTATTACAGTCCTGGGTTGCTTTTGCTATGTGTTTTGAGTCATTGTCCATCTGTATCAGGAAACGCTGTCCAATCAATTTGACTGAATTTGAGCAAACATGATGTTTCTGAACACCTCAGCATTCATTCGGCTGCTTCCATCCTGTGTCACATCATCAAGAAACATTAAAGACCCAGTGCCACTGGCAGCCATGCACACCCAAGCCATCACACTGCCTCCACCATGTTTTACAGATGATGCGGTGTTCCTTGGATCATAAGCCCTTCTCCAAACTTTTTTCTTTCCATCATTCTGATACTGGTTGATCTTAGTTTCATCTGTCCAAAGAATGCTGTTCCAGAGCTGTGCTGGCTTTTTAGATGTTTTTTTGCAAAGTCCAATCTAGCCTTTCTGTTCTTAAGGCTTATGAGTGACTTGCATCTTGCAGTGAACCCTCTATTTGCTTTCATGCAGTCTTCTCTTTATGGTAGACTTGGATATTGATATGCCTACCTCCTGGAGTGTTGTTCATTTGGTTGACTGTTACGAAGAGGTTTCTCTTCACCATGGAAATGATTCTGTGATTATCTACCACTGTTGTCCGTGGACGTCCAGGCCTTTTAGCATTGCTGAGTTCACCAATGCTTGCTTTCTTTCTTTCTCGGGATGTACCAAACTGTGGATTTTGCCACTCCTAATGTTGTGGCAATTTGTCGAATTGTTGTTTTCTGTTTTCGCAGCCTAAGAATGGCCTGTTTTACCTGCATATTGAGTACCTTTGACAGCATGTTGTATTTTCACACCTCAATCTTCCAAATGCAAACAAGACACCTCAAATCAACTCCAGACCTTTTATCTGCTTAATTGATAATGAACAAAGGAATTGCCCACACCTGTCCATGAAAAAGCTTTTAAGTGAATTTTCCAATTACTTTTGGCCCCTTTAAAAAGAGGGTGTTAGTTGTTAACAAGCTGAAACTCCTAAGACCTTCATGCAGTTTGAATATGGATACCTTAAAATGAAACCTGAGAGTCTGCACTTTGTCTTTGCCCATTGTATAACTTCAACTGGAAAATATTTAAGTAAACAGGTAAAATATTAAAACTTGTTTCAATGTCTAAATATATATGGACCTAAATGTCTGGGATTTTGCATCCATTTGGTAATTTTTTTTAAATAATTTGATAGAAAGCAGTGCATGGTTTTATATATTTTTTTTATATGTCTTTTATTACTTTATAACATCTGAAAGAAATTGAAAAAGATAAGCATAGGTTAGCTTATGAATATGTTATACGTTTGAGTTCAGTTTGTTGGTGTTTTGTGATCAATCAGGATTTAGAAGTCCTTATTGGGAATTGGGAGTTATGGTTTATCAACCGGTTGCTCTGTGTGCTCCGGGTGACTTGGTACCGAGAGCCAGAGTGTGACGGGAGCACTTTGCTGAATTGCTAGAATAAAAGATTTCCTTTACCTCATCAAACTGAGAGGTCCAATTTTTATTTTAAGTGTTATATTTAAAATTTTTCTATCACAATCCAATGAATAAACACAGCAAGATGGTTTTAGAGTCTGATGATGAAATATTTGTCGCCTGTATATGCTATGGTTGGTAAAGGTGTAATTTTGAGAATGAAACTTTTAGTTGGCATTTTAGCCTCACACAACAAACCAATGCTGTAGCACGTCATCGTGTTTACATGTGAGATGTTCCAATTACACGATGGGCGTGTTCTATTTCAATTGTTTTGGAGCACGACAATGCTGCATTTTGTTGTTTCTAGTAACTCCAGCCCATTTTTCTGTGTTTTTCTATCCCTTTATTTATAGGCTTATAATAATTAAATTATAAAATAAATATTTTGGTAAGAGTTTCTATGAAACCCATGTTCGTACAGCCTAATAGCTGTTCTTATCATTCATTGTAACATTCATAAAGTATTCGACACAGCTATAAATGTTTAGAAAAGTGCAGAACACATAGCCATCATGCATTATCAATGCTTTGTGAAGCTCTCATCTAAAATGCACTATGAATACCTTCATCACACATAATAATGGTTTGTATAACAGTAAAGGGTGCCTTGTGCTGCATTATGAAGGTATTTATTGTGCATTATAGATGACCTTCATAGAGAATTTCTAATGTATAATACACATAATGATGTTATGGCTTTTCATGAAGTTATTGTGTTTATAATACAACTTTATGAAGGTATGTATAATATAATGACTGCTTTACGTAGTGTTGCCAAAAAAATTTTCTCAAAAGGGTATTGCGTGGATCATTGCGGAAGAGAATATGTGCTTTGTTCTATGTAATGTGAATATCATCAATGTTTTATGCATTATTAGAGGTGCTTTTTTGTGGATAATTTTTTAAATATTAGGCACAGGATTACTCTGGAATATTTTAGCGCACAATGCTACAACTTGGATGACCACATTCAGTAAATTCTCTTAATTGCTAAGTTATACCTATCTGAAGATGTAAGCCTAACATTAATGGTTATGTAACACATTTCGTGTTTGTCTGGTTCACAGGATTAAAAAACAGATGAATATTAAACCGTTGTGATAAATACGTCGCTTTCATGAGTGGTCTTGACTGGTCTTGAAATAAGACCTTGAGTCCTCTTTGTCTAAGACCGAGACAAGGCCGAGTCAAAGTAAAGTTGATTCCGAGATGAGACCAAGACCACAGAAAGTGGTCTTGAGTACTACAACGTATATGTATGTATATATGTATGTAAAATTATCGAAGGCATTAGGGTAAGTAAAGGAACGCTCTGAGTTACAATTAGAGCTGGTCAATATGGCCTAAAAATAAAAACTTTTCCCTCCGCCAATTCCTCAAAGAACAGACTTAAAAAGAGTGGTGAGGCGGCACAGCGCAACAGAGCTGGTGTGGTGTGCTGGATTTACCAGATTAAAGTGAATCGCCATTTAAATTTTTATACATTGTCCTAAAATTTTGAATTAATAAAATCGATTTATCACCCAGCTGTATTTGCAGTTTTGATATAGGATACATGTTTAAACATTTTAATTAAAATGTCCATCAGAATTGGCCATGCTGTTGACCTCTGGCACGGATACCAGTCGGCTGCTATAGGACATGGCATGTTCTGTTTGTGTGGGACATGAGTGCTCACCAGTCAGATCCCAATTTATCTTTTTCTCCAGCATTAAGATAACGTGGTCATGGTTTCTTTAAGAGTTGGAATGTATCAGATTTGTAAAAACAGGTATGCCGATAAGATGATGTTTCTGTAGAAAGACTTGACTGATTGATCGATTTAAATTTAATTTCTTAATGTTTTGTTTCATGCCTTTTTTCCTACACATTCACTCCTTTAACAGCTTTCCCTGTGAATCTTGGAAAAAATACTGAAGATCATTATTTAGATTAAGGCTTTAGAGGGCTCATATAAGCCTCTGTTTACCAAATAATACAAAAGGTGGTGTCTTTAAATACATGCACAAAGATATTGTCAGTGAACCACTGCTGAGCATAATTATTAGCCTGCCTTTGATAAGACACTTGCCTTTTATAAAAAATGAAAGAGTGAGAGCTGCTGCCAGTGGACAGGCTCTTGTAACTGGTTTTTGAAGCCAGAGACCTCGGAAACACGGGGCCAGTGACTAAGAATCGAAGGGAAGAGTTTTTTTTATTTTTTTTATTATTTATTTATTTATTTTTTTAAAACAGGTGTTTATAGTTTGACTTTCTCCATTTGACTCCAGTAATTGTGAGCTGTGGTGACACAGCCTAAAGACAACTCATTCCTGGAATGAACTGGAGAAGCCCCTCTGCCTGAAAGAACTTCCCTTGACCTCAAGGAAGCCCTTGGCCAATCAGCTAGAAGGCATCTCTTCTGTGTCTTCCTGCAGTGTGATATTGCTGTAGCCCGTTCTGCTTTGAATGGGTTGTTTTGTGCTGATTCTGTCTGAATAATTATTAGTATCACCTTGGTGGTACTTCTGTAATAAAAACCCCCTTCCCTGGTTTATCCTTGCAGTTTTGTCACCAATATGGAGAATTTCACATATCATCTTTAGCTTTTGACAAGTTATGTTTACTCTTATCCTTTCTGGAGGCTCCCACAGCAAGGCATGCATACAGTGTGTGGGTCTGATAATTACCCAAGTTTTATGTGGAAAAATCCATCCATCCATTTTCCAAACCGCTCATCCTATTGGGTCGCGGGGGGTCCGGAGCCTATCCCGGAATCAATGGGCACGAGGCAGGGAACAACCCAGGATGGGGGGCCAGCCCATCGCAGGGCACACTCACACACCATACACTCACACATGCACACCTACGGGCAATTTAGCAACTCCAATTAGCCTCAGCATGTTTTTGGACTGTGAGGGGAAACCGGAGTACCCGGAGGAAACCCCACGACGACATGGGGAGAACATGCAAACTCCACACACATGTGACCCAGGCGGAGACTTGAACCCGGGTCCCAGAGGTGTGAGGCAACAGTGCTAACCACTGCACCACCATGCCGCCTACGTGGAAAAATCCAGCATAATTTTGGTTAAAATGTAACCAGTGACGTGGTGCATGTTCCCCTTGGTGGCCGTCTGTTGCGCGCTGCTTTGCCTTAATTATGCTTGTTTGTTCCCCAGAAAGAGATGCTGCTATAACAATGCATGTTTGGGCACGGAGGAGCAATGATGGGCAGAGGTGCAAAAATATTAATATCACAAGTGAGAGGGAATTATTTTAAATTATTCTCAAAACACAGCAAACTAATCAGTGCTTGCTTCCCATTACAGTGAGATCTGTTGGTGTGCTTAAGGAAATCTGAAAGATAATTCTTAAATATCTTCAAGGATGTTGCACTTAGTGCTGTTCACATGTTAGTCATTGTTGTGACATCCATTTAAGCATTTTTTTTCCCTGAGAGTACCGTCAGCTTGAGAATAAGAGAGCTAAGGGCTACTTCGCTACCCATCACTGATTGCAGGTTTCAGCAAACACTGTATCAGGAAACACCATCAATTTTGCACTGACACAGGATCTTCATTTACTGGACGCTTGCCGTTTGTCCCCAGTCTTTTATAATGTACATTGGGGGAAGAAATATACAGAAGAAATGGGAAATAACTGGTATGTTTATAATGAAAATACAAATCTGAGCCAAAGACTATAAACACTGCAGGTGTGTTAACATCTGTCTCTGCTCCAGCCAGTGAAGCGTGGCCATTGATTGATCTTTTTTTCTTCTCTAGCGCTGCCTTTTTATATTGCAGACCACATATTATACCGGCTAGGTTTCAAATTGAAACACTGCATCCCAACCCCCCCCAAGATGATTGCCTCTCCCGATAAGGTTGAGGGAGAGTGGGTCTTATACATTTCTGCAGAAGAAGGTATTCCTCTTGGGATCTGTGTTGGAGGAGGATTTGTGCAGTTCTGGCTGGCGCTGATTAAAGGAACACTTGTAGATAAGCCTTTTGAGTAACAGCCTTTGTTGTGTGAGTTGGGGGGAGGGAGTATGCTGGGAGAAAAGGTTTTGGTTCCTAAATGGCTATCACCTTGGCGCGGTCTGCCACTCTGCAGGGATAAATATTTAATAGTGGGGAGGCTGAAATAGAGCCATAGCGACATGATGGAGGGCGGCAGGGCTGCTATTTATACTGCATGTGCATCATGGGCAGGATTGGCTGCTGGGCCGCCCCAGGTGAGAGCACCTGGGATGAGGGCAGGCACCATGAGCCTGTCTGAAATGGTGTCTGCCCCTATTAAACTGGGAATAGGCAAACTGCTGCACTCCCAGGGGCCATTTTAAACTGTACACACAGCATTCAGGCTGTAACCCGAGCTGGTACTTTTCAGGGGTCCCCTCCAGGCCTCCAGATGTTGAAGAGAGAGGCATTTACACAGGTTCATTCTCATCATTTAAAAAATATTTTGTTAAAATAGCACCACTTTATTTTGCCTCTAATGCCAAACTACCATATTTATAAATCATATTAAAAGGTAATTTTAAGGAGGTTGCAGGTAGGAGCTTGATGAAGCTTGGTTTTGTTATGGAGGGAGTTTTCTTTGTGGCTATTTGACTCCAGCTTGAGGCAGGCATGTGAGATCCACAGCTAAACATTGCTTTGTGAAACATGCGTTCAGTGAATTTGTGGTGCTTGTAAGACTGCAGTCAAGTTCAGGGCATGTTTGAGGAATTTGCATTGTCCGTCTGTAGGCTGTTCTAGGAGGGAGGAGCATAACTCCCTAGGCCTGGAGTCCTAATGCACGTAAATGTGTTCTTCTTATGGCGTTTTGTTGAGTTGAGTGAAAATGTGTGACTGTTCAGTGTTTCCTCAACTCAAAATTGCAGGCATATGTGCTCATTTGAGGCTGATTAAATGTTCACAGGTTTACAGGGAAAGGAGATTTTGTCTGTCTCTTTGTGCTATTTATGAAATGTATCTCTTCCTATTTTTGTCAATTTTCCTGTTATGGTTAGTGCTTTTACAGGGGGTTTTCCAGAGTGTGTGTGGAACACACAAACCTAGTTATCTTGTCTTACACCAGAGAACTCAATGAAGATGGCATGCTTGATATGCTGTTTGTTTTGGTTACGTTCTTTGTAATGTTGAATTTTCCTGTTTGGCATTTAGTCTTTCCACAGCGTCGCCCTGGTGTAAGGTGCATGACACAAAAGGCCTTTTGTTTTGGAGTGGAAGTGGAGTTTGGCCAGATTGCTGTGTACTCTGAGCATATGCTAAAGAGGAGAGGGGGATTGGAGAGTTGACAGCCTCTGAAATAAACGCAACATCTTATTTTATTGTATTTATATAGACTTGGCACACATCACAAGCTATAAGCCTGAGTTCATGTATTCGTTTAGAGATTTCTGTAATTAGTGCTATAATTGATTGATTTTTTTCTTTGGTTTTGCAAGGAATTAATGTGTATGTCCTTAATCCTGCTGAACACCGATGATGTTTGGGGTGCTGAACTGATTCTGCTGCTGCTAGCCGAGAAAAGCAAGTTTTGATTGAGGTGGTGAGTGTAGCAACATGCCCAGTACACCACTGGAGTAGTCAAACCTCCTCTGAGGATCTAAAGCCAGGTCAGGCTTCTATAACAAGGTTCAGTCTATGTCTGCCAACACGCAAACCATAATAGTCGCACCAGGCGACTATTTGACTCATTTGACTGTTGGGGGTATAAGATGCTGCCACGATAGTGAACATTATCTAGGAAGCTAGTCTACATTCAATACCCACAGCATGTCACTGGCTTGACTGTGAGAGCCACTCAGTTTCCTTTAAATGCGATGCTTATAGCTGGTTTGTTGGGCATGAGATGTAAGGCTCTGTTCCCCCCCCCCCCCCCCCCCCTTTATCTAGCAGCTGGGTGCCTTGCTCCCTGTACATACCTCAAAAGGTAGAGCAGGATAGCAGACTGCACAGAGTGTCTGGTCATGACTACTTTATCTTGGGTTAGACTGCCATTCGTTTCGTTGGTAACGGAGTGTACTGCCATTGAGGTTATTCATTTTTATTGGGCCTCAGCTGAATGATTTGTTGGAGGTGGTGTCTCTTTAAGCCACACAATCAATTAAATTCAGTTGGGAGCTGTTCTTCTAGGTTCACAATGTTTTGCTGGCAGTAGCTTTTATACCAGCATGAAATTACAAGCGTTAGAAATATGCTGTGTTGTGCAATTTAAAAGTCCTAATTTCCAAGTCTGTATTGAACACTGGCAGTTAGTGCTGGGTACTATACGCGTATTAGGGGGCAACTGATTTTGACCAATGTTTTTGTGGCGGAAGGGTGTCCTAGTAGGTGCTCATTCTGAGCTCCAGCTTTCCCCATAGTGGCTGGGGGAGGGGGTGTTGCTATGCTACCGGCTGTGTATGTGAGAGGCTTCAGCCGCCAACCGGCGACCTAAATCACCCAGAGGCGTTGATTAGAGGAAGAAGCTCCAGGGGAATGGGAATCGGTGGGGGGGGGGGGGGCTCGAAGCAGGAAGGCCATGGGGTGTAATAAATGCCAGAAATGGATTGGCTACCCCCCAGTCTTCAGCTTAATTACCCTGAAGGGATAATGAACCAGGCAGTGAGGCCAGTGTCTTACTTCCTGGCTATGGCATTCTTCACCGATTGCAACCATAGCTGATCCTGACGATAATATGGGGAAATGTTTAAGAGGGAGTATGTGTACCTCAAGCTTTCTGTGAGGAAACCCCGAACCATCTTTTCATCAGTGATCATATTTCTCCCTCCCATATTCCTCTGTTTGGTATTCATTTTTCTTTAAAAGCCATTCTTGGTGAATTATGCTTTTCACTCCATATAATGTGCTGCATTATATTAAATTTGAATAGTGAAGCCTGTTGGTTACAATTTTTTGCTTCTCTGTCCTCTCTGTTATCATTCTGGATTTTGGGCTTCATGCTGCCATTATTCACCAGTGACAGTAGGTGCACTGAGTGTATTAATAGTTTGTTGGGGTTCCATTCATGGACCTGCTGCTGTTTTCAATTTGCAGTTCTCTGACTGTGTTGGGTCATATTGCTCACTGAAATACCTGTATCTGTGAAACTGCTCTATCATGGCTGATGCCCTGTCACACCTTCTCCGCTTCATTGTGTCCTGTATAATTGGCTGGAAGAATGTGAAGTGCACCTTATTTAAGGGGGGGGGTCACGTTCAGCACATTGCTTTCGTAGCATGCATACTTTAGGTCAGGGGTACCCATACTTTTTCAGCGTGCGAGCTACTTATAAATGACCAAGTCAAAATGATCTACCTACTGTAAAAATGCAAAACATGTATTTATGTATAAAATATTTAGTATGCTTTATTATGTATTATTATTATTATGTATTATGTATTATTAATTTCCCTGTGGGATAAATATAGCATTTTTGAATTGAACTGGGATTTTAGTTCCTTCACCTTCCTGTTTCTCAGCTCCCTTTTTGGAAGAAAGTTAATGTCGTAGTTTTTATGAACAGTCCGAAAATGCCGCTCCACATTTCCCTTCTTCGGAATAGCAATGGTAGACTGACAGATGAAGCAAACGCACTTCGAATATGACATTGTGGAAAAAACAGTCCTCCTCCCATTCCGTATGGAAGTGGTAGGTTTTTAGCTTCTTACTTGGTCCAGCTCCCCCATTCATTTTTGTACCTTTTCTTAAGTTTAGTAGAAATAAATTGGAGGCGTCTTGGTTGCTTACCAGAGTCTTGCAGCAGCTGGCGCGGTTGAATGCGTCATCCGTCCTCTTTTTTTTTTTTATGCCATGCGATCTATCTACTCTACCTTTGCGATCGACCGGTAGATCGCAATCGATTGTATTGGGCACCCCTGCTCTAGGTTAACTGTGACTAGCTCTGAGCATTTTGAGATGCTGCTGTCTTATTAACCAGCTCCAGGATTTGAGTAGAGTTGAGAGTGCATGGGTAAGCTTGTGTGCAGCTGAAAGAAAGCATTAGTTAAAGTTGCATGCCTGTATTTCCTGACTTTTGCTAAAACGTAACTTAAAGCTGTGTATTTCTACAACACATTCATACCTGTAAGCTGAGTTCCTATATGACACTGATACTGAGTGCGCAATTCCTGATGGTCGGAATGAAAGTGCTTTCCACATGCTTATGTTTGGATACCCACTGTACTATATGAAATATTGGATGGACGGATTTTTCCACCAAAGGACAGCCTAAACGACACCACCATATATTTTCTGCATCCTTATTTAACTTCTCATCTCACTTCAGTCCTAATTTCTCTAGATATGATTTTTAACAAGTAAAATCTTCATTTTCCTATGGAAGCTATGGGGAACTTCATTTAAGTAGCTGTTTTCTGTTTTTCTGCTGAGTGTTGGCTTTTAGAGAGCATTTTGCCTCATTTTAATCCTGTGTAGCTTTTTTTTTTTTTTTACTATAGCCAAAATCATACACTGTCCTGATGGTGTGTCTTATGCCACATTGTACTGGTGTTTGTGGTACTCTCTTGTACATGCTAGTTCAAACACTCTCAATACACTTGTAAACATTTCCTTCGGTTCTGTCTCAAGTATTGTCCTTAATTTTTAGCAGTGACCTTTTCTAGGCAGTGCCTGGGTGATATGATGCAGTGTCCAATTTTGGATTATTGTTCCAATTATTGATCAGAGCTTGTGGTGTTGTCCCAAGACTGACATCACTCTGTTGGACGTTTCTTCTCTATGAATCAGAATGGCCTCACTAACTCCCTTAGGATGCTCTTTAGCCTTTCAGACTCAGGACGCAACTTAAGCTCGGCCCACTTTGCTTAGAAAGTACAGGTGAACGCTTGGTGGGATGCCAGTCCATCACTGGACACATATATACTGGGTGATTTAATGATGCCTGGTGAAATAACTGAATGTGTTTGGAATGTGGGAGGACACTGGAGTGTTTTGGCAGAAATCCAAGCATCAAATGAACGTGCAATGCACGCACATAATGCATGCACACCCACGGAGGCAGTATCCAAACATTTGGACCCCCAGTCCTGGAGGCGTGAGTTAACAGTGCTTTCCTATTGGACTCAACCAAAATATTGACCAACCACTGTAAGGGTTCCATGAATTTATCGACAAACCACACCAAGAAAGCACAGATAGTCTTTTTTGAAACATTTACAAGAGAAGGACTCTCACTAGTGAGAATAGCTATGCTTCTTGCATTATACCTTACCATCATGCCGAAACTATTAGTGTTCTGATTCAGTCAGGGTTTGTTTATAGAATGCATGCATAATTATATATGAATAAGACTAAGCAAAAATTATTTGCAGGCTGTAAAATGTACAAAATTGATAACCTAAAAAGGGATAGGCAAGATTATAATCACGAAAAAGACTATTTGACTGGGAACAGAAATATTTTAATATTTCAATGTACGACATAAACACTTTAGGACCCAAAGTAATTGTATACGTGTCAGTATTTATTTGAGAGTTTGTTGCATGAGTTCATGTTATTTACTTGGTTTAAGATTAAGTGATGAGGTTATATGGTGGTTTGTTTTATATACTTTTTCTTAAGGCCAATAAACTCACATAATCATCAGTCCATGGACCACTGTTTAGTAACTTGGTTTTTAATTTTATTTTCCATATATAATTATGTCTGCTTATATTATCGAGTGTTAGCTCTCAGAATTGGTGTCGGAGATCATTTTGGGGCTGCTACCCCCCAAACAAGTACACTGGCCCACTTTTGTCATCTTTTAAGCAAATTTAGGGCTTAAATACTTGCACAATCATCGCAATCTGTATTATTTCATTTTAATATGCTCCTTTCTGCTGTGAGTGAATTTGTAGACTTGCCCAAGGGTGAAAACAGTCTTTTTGATCACATGCCCAGGAGGAGAACACCCAGCAGCTGGTCTCTGTGGCTTTAGTATTTAAGCCAGTCTCTCCTGTCTCATTTGTCTGGCCCAGGGACACAGGAAAGACAGTAGGCTTCCAATTCAACACTCACAGTGGCTGTTAAGTGCTGCTGTTTCAGAGCTTTTATGCTGTCTTTCTTGATGTTCTGAAATCAACTAAATGAACAATGTAGCTATTATAATGAATGCTAAATTTTAAAATCCTAGAGTTGTAGACCGTGACTGGATCCTTTTGTCTTTCCATGGAGCTTCTGATCTTCCAGGACCTCAATTTGGGGCCCAAAGCATTTATGGCAGTAAGTGTTTTATGATTGCTCATGCTTGCAGAGGTATGTTACCTAACTAGGCTAGCATTTATTCTTAATGTTGATTCCAGAATAAATGAGAACACTTGCTCAAGTGCCACACAATCCGTATGTTTACATGCACAGCTACGTATAGTTATGGTTATAGCTCAACTACACCATTTAATCAGATTACTGTCCTTGTCTCTGTATACATGCATGGGAGGAGAATCAATTTATTGACCGATATGGTTCCTTTCAGGTTTTTAGTATTGGGCTTTTTCCAGTTGACCTATTACGTCACAGTAGGACTAGGTAATATGGAAAAAATCTTCTCAATATTTTTTTTCCATATCAGCCGATATCGATATATATCACGATATGAATCAAATCAGTGTCAAGCCACCTTTTTGTTACAATCTGAGATGTGAAGACATCATAACATTAACTGTAGTTTAAATATTTATTTAACAGAAGTTGAACACAAATGTTCTGTTGAACACTGCAATAAATAAAAAAAGGATGGATTTAAGGAATAAAAAAGGACACTCAAATCAGGTCATTTAGAAAAGGTAAGTAGTTTAAAAATAAATACACAGAAAGAACTTAATACATGTGCAATTATATATATTTTTGTGTTTATTTAGATTAACTGCCTAAATACAGTGATGCTACAAACATGTCCATGCATATATTGCACAGCTCTGGGAAAAAAATGATATATTTATATAATAATTATATGATAATTAAGTTCCGCTATAAACCATCTGTTAAGTGCGGGTCAGGAAACGTGCTGTCTGCCGTAAAGCGTTTCGTGGGACCGATCGTGCAGCAACATGTTGACGCATGCGCGGAACCGATCGTGCAGCGGGCACGCACAGGGGACTGACACCAGCACTGCGAAACGTCACCACGCCACATGGTACAAAAACCTCGCGAGAGAAAGGCAACTTAAGACAGATCGTGCAGCAAGAGAGTCTAGCTACAGAAACCTGTAGAGTGGAGCTCCACCGGAAATACGTCACCTCCACAGGAAGCACGTGATATTTAAGGATGTAAAGTGGAGCTCTGGTTAGGGTTATGATTAGGGTTAAGGTTAGAGTTTTTTCACTGTAACGCAGAGTTGAGTTACGTGTTTCCTGCGGAGGTGATGTATTTCCAGTGGGGCATCACTCTACAGGCATCTGTAGCTGGACCTATCTCTCTCAGCCTGCTGCACAAATGGGAACCA
Organism: Brienomyrus brachyistius; assembly: GCF_023856365.1. NCBI lineage: Eukaryota > Metazoa > Chordata > Actinopteri > Osteoglossiformes > Mormyridae > Brienomyrus > Brienomyrus brachyistius. The sequence continues at coordinate 3,156,338 of NW_026042313.1, forward strand.
CCTCCGTGACAACACAACTTTGCCCTTATTGGCTGAATATTTTAGTCACACGCAGGACATTTGTATCATAGGCAGTTCTGATGAATTATCTCCTATTTCTCCCGAAAAGCATGTAAAGCATTGAGAAATGGTTTTCAGTTAATTTAACTGGTAAAATAGTTTAAATAAATCACATAAATGCTCTAATACATACAAGTTAGTGGTTTATTTGTTAGTTACTCTAATATTGCGCTGCTTTATTTGTTTAATCGTACAGTCTGTGAAGAAAGCATTTAAGTAAGAATTGTATTGTACTCTACATGACTATAAACTTAGAATCCTTGAAATACACGTATTTGTTCTTTTTCCTGGCAGATATATATTTTTACACAGGGTCACTATACAGAATGGTTTATTTGTTTTCACTGCAAACAACTGTTCACTGTTTGGATCAGGAGTTGGTGATATGCAGGTGATATTTGTATAGATTACACCCTTCTGGCAGTGCTGGCATTGCAGTCAGGTCTTTCACGTTATGAGGAGTAGAAGTTGTCCGACTTAGCGGCAGTCACTTTATACTCCACTCCTGCAGCCGCCGGCAGATCTCGCTCCACGTCATGTCAGCTGCAGACAGATCTAAGCCCAAGTCAAATGCGGCCATTGGCTTCTCGTGTAGTCGAAAGATTGACGGAATGAGCGTTGTCGACTTTATATCGACTAAAATTTTCCTTGATAGGAAAATAGATAATTTTGAGATCATTATCTTTTTCATTTTATCACTCAGCCCTACGTCACACACGTAGAAAAATATACAACCAGATCAGGATAGCAAAGCAAGAAATAAAGGATTGGGTTTAATATACTATGATCAGGGACGGATTATGGGTTGTGTGGGCCCCTGGGCAAAACGTCCTGCACCCCAAGGGCCCCTGGGCAGCGGCCCCGCTGGCCCGGTCCATAATCCATCCCTGACTATGATAGCACAATACTGCAAATTTTTCAAATATTGCAATGTGATTTTGTTGTAATAAATATTGGGAAACAAAAAAGGTGCTCAACATAAATTTCTCATGAATCTGTCTAGGAGTGATTTAAACAGCAAGGATGAAAATGATTATGATTGTCTTAACAAAAGCAGCGGAGGTAAACTTTAAACTGATTTCTTAAGTGCACAGTGGTAAATGACATACAGTAAGAGTTGGATGTGAATATGATATGACTATGGATATGAATATGGGGTCAGATTAACTTTTCACATTGTTCAAGAAAATGGATAATGTTCTTGAAAATGAATAATCATTAAAATTTCAAAACTTGCTAGGTTTTTTATTTTATTTTATTATCAAGACTTAAATTCCCTGCACTATAATGTCCGTACTGAATTGAAGGTAAGAAAAAGCCTGATCTTAATCTATCTGACTAGAGATGTAAGAATTGCATGTACTTGATGTGCAATGTTGGTTTTAATATCACATGTTGTTCAGCCCTATAATATGCTACAGCCATTTATCAAAATTGAATTGATGTCATTCAACGCTGGTACAAATTTTTATGCCAATGGAAAACCAACACCTTGAATTACCGTACTTTTGGTACCATCTTGAAGTACCAACAGTATAGTACATAATGCTGTGGTAAAGCGTCCTTTAGTTGAGTATTGAATTGAACATGAGTGCTGTATATTTCGAATGTGCCATAAGTCTTCTGCTATACTCCAAGCTTTTCTGGACCGGCTCCTTCTGTTACTTCCTGGTGAAAGTAGAGGAGGAAATTCTGGAGCATACGCAGAGCGCCTAGGCCAGTTTTTGTCCGATTGAATGTATACATGCAGTAGTAAATCGACTCCCATTCATATTATTTGGGTGTCTTAGTCCGACTTTATGAAATTCAATTTAGTGCGATGTCAGTCAGACTAACATGTTTACCTGTCCTTTAAAAGTCCAGTTTTAGTTGGATTAACACAATACTTTGATTTTCTTAGAGTACATGTAAATGTACCGAATGTCTCAAACTAAAGACCGCGAAGTAACCTGTTGTAATTTGTTTCTTTCCTTTACATTTATAACATTGTCAAGTTGTCATACCAAGCCATATTGCAAAAGTCTGTTTGCATGGTAAACCATAACATTCAATGAAGGTTTAAGCACTAACCATCACAGAGAATAACTGGGGCCAGAGACTACCTGTGATGGATCCATTTCAGCGTCTGGTTCAGTGCTGTCATCATATGACTGAGTCTTTTTAGAACATTTTGAACTGTGCCTTTTTCACTTCTGAATGATTGCATTCTCCATATAAATTATCAATAATAGCTAGGTTTTGGGGGTTGGATGAGTAATCTGAGCTAACATCAGTTTTATCCATGTAGATACCATGTGGCTGGACTTGCCAGTTCTTCTCTAGCTTTCTCCTACATACACAGTCACTTGCCAACTGTGAAGAGTGTTCTGCATCTCTGAGACCCATCTGACACAGGCTGGATAGGAAGCAGGAGGTATATACAACACGATATTAAGGTCTGCTGCTCTCTTCCAGATTTAAGGTGCAAGCCTGAAAGCAATATCTGTGTTTACTGTTGTGGATTTTTTTGTGAGAATGCTTGTAGCCTGCAGAAAAAAAATTGTTTTGTCTGCAATTTTACTAGGTAGTAGGTAGGTAATTAGGTTGCTGGTGTTGACTTAAGTAGCTTTATTGACAAAATCGAATGTTTAAGTGTTGTTATTTTGGTTAGCAGTGTTCAGAGGAGCAGTATAACTGCTAGAAGAACTTAATATTTAGTTGCCGGTCTCTCACTAACACCTGTCTGTTTAAACTGTTAAGATTTATCTGTAAATCAACTATATTCCTACTGAAAACCAAATTGGCTTTCTTTTACATTAAGTTTAATTTGACAACAACAAACTGTATGTCATTGCAGTGTTTTAGATAAGACACCCGCTTCTTTTACTCTACAGATAAACGATAAGGTAAAAAGACGTTGATGGGTGTGGCGAATATCGCCTGTGTTATTTCTTCAGGTGCTTATGCACTGCGCTGTGTGGCTGTTATACGTCATTGAAACCATACACAGTGTACTAACCACCTTTTTATGTGATAATTTGAACTACGGTCAAACCTCCGTCATCCGGACCTCCAATATACGGGCACCTCTCTCTACCGGGCAGCTCTAGGCACACGCATGAGCAAATTTTACACAACCTGCAGCTGTTGTCACGAGCCCCGGTCTAGGGTTGGGGCGTAACGGAGTGAAATGTAAAGGGGACATGGAATTAGGGAAATACAGGGTGCTATAGACAATGGAACACACGTGGACAAATAGTTTTTTTTTTTTTGTATTCTGTTAATATTAACACGCGACGGACACAACCACTAAACCCAGTGCAAAAGGACTCAGGAGTGACTATAGCGAAAACAAAACCCAGCTTCCGAACGCAACCCAAAGCTAACTTACCTAAGTGTAGAGAAAACAACACAATGACACATTCTACACCTTACTCCCTATCCAAATAACAGCATACATCATAAGCTCTCAAAACAAAAATGGCAGTCACTCCCTATGCATCTGACACACTCGCAGAGCATACACAGAGATCAAAGTGTCAAAGTCCGAGGGGCACACGAAGACGTTAACCAAAAACCGGGTGAGAGTTCGCAACCAAATAGCAAGTAACCCCAAGCGAAAGTACACACAAGGGCAAAGCGAAAATCAGAAATCCAATAAACCAAACAAATCATACACAGTAATATCCATCAAAGAAAAGCAAACTAACAACAATAGTCAATGTAAGCAGAGCTCCCGAGACATCTTGCGGTCGGCTTTTCACTTCGGAAGACTGAAGTGACGAATGCTGCATATAGAGAATTGTGGGTGGAGTCTGCACATGGAGGCGCAGCAAACGTTGAATTGAGAGCGAGCTAGAGGACGAGGCTGTGGGCGGAGCTGGATTTACAGTGGCATGTAAAACTGCAAAATCCATGGCTTCAAAAAGAAAGCGTATAGTGTCATGTCCCTCCAAAAGAAGCTCGATATCATTACAGAGATACGAAAAGGAAAATCACACATAGTTGTTGCAGATCATTTTGGAGTGGCTAAATCTACGGTAGGCGATATTTGGAAGAATAAAGAAAAGATCATCCAGCTTACTTGATGCTGGTTAAAAACTGGATGACCACAGCAAGAATAAAACGGGATGATTCGCTAGCTCAGACTGAAATAACATCCTATTATAAGCCTTGCACCTCATAAATATTATGTAGTTTGTATGTGTACGCATGTGCATGTACGTTGTACTATTCATGTATTTCTAAGTTACGGGCATTTCTTACCTATGGTTACCCCTCGGTCCTATTCTGCCCGGATAAGGGAGGTTTGACTGTATTCCCATAATTATGTAGTTATATTCAAGGAAAACTTTGGTTATAATGAATTGAAGCATTTTAGAAATCAAATGGGTAAAATATACTTTTTTAAAAAATGTGTCGACTTAAAATATTGATATCAACGTCTCTTCAGCATCGACATCATTGACTGTCGGTTAATCATGGCAGTTCCAGTTAGACAAATATGAAGGAATGATGGTATGGACCAGATTATTTCTTAATTTTTATGAAACTAAGGACTGACCTAGATTGTTGACATAAGGTGATGTCACTGGAGTGTCTCTATTTTCCATGAAAGATTTTCAAATACAGTTTCCTACAGAGCAGTTTCATTTTATCTGCTATTGAGGGTAGTGAAAGCTTGTCATAATATATCCTTAGCAGTTTGTGTTTTATAATGGCATGGAAGTAGTTGCTTGGGTAGTGTATGTTGCGGAGCAAGTTGATAAACAGAGATCAAGTCTGTCTGTTACACAGAGCTGGTTCTGCTCAGTGAGGGAATGTGTTGATGGAGACTGAGCAGTATGTTTGGGTCGAGTTTAAACACTTGCCAACAAAGGAATTAGTTTAGGTGGTCTGGCTCACCCCACTTGACTTTATTATTGGAATCGAATATGGTCTCTGTGCCGAGTTCCTTAGACTGTGGATCCTACTTTTATTGCTGACTGTTCTGCAGGCTGGCAACCGCTCTGGGGAGTGACACAGTCTTACTCTGACCTTCTCACCAGATTCCATGGTGCCATTTGGCAGTGGGCTTGCCACCCTTATTTTTCATGGTCTGCTGTCATCGCATTTTGTTTAAGATGTCATTGAGTTATGAGGGCAAATAATAGAGGGGTGTAAGTGTCCTAGAGTGGGTTGAAGTCAGATAATGAACCCAGTACCTCAGTTCTTGTGCTTTTTTTTTGTTCTCACTTACTATGCAAGACTGGATTATTTCCTCTTGCTTCACAGTAAATGTCCATGATGGACCTCACTAGGGCTTCCAGCTGCTGGTGTCCATTTTGGGTTTTGTCCGTCTCATTCCCCTACCCTCAGTCATTTTTTTTTCCCTCCTCTTCCTACAGTCCACACGGATGTCTTTACTCTTCGCAGACCTAATTATAAAGACATAAAAACTAAAATAATAAATATGCAATTATGCACTTACAAAAAAGTATTACACAAAAACAATTGTTTGGGGGGGGTCAGCTCTGTAGGGTGAGACTTTGAAGGTTGCCAGTTCAAATCCCGTGGTTAGCAGGGTGATTCTACCATTTGGCCTCTTAAGCAAGGCTAAGGCTCCAAGGACTCGCTGACCTTGCAACTTTTACAGCGCACACACTCACACATACGTTTAGGACAGGGCAATGTACCCTAAAAATGTCACAATATTTTCAGAGATTATCACAATTTTCATATGTTGAAAACTGTCAAATATGACAGGTGGTTTTGAGTTTTTCTAATTATGATGACCGAATTGTTTTACTAATAGTTATGGAGTATGTGACAGGTATAATGATAAATACCTTGATGGAATTGGCTGTGGGAGAAAACTCGATCCAGCATAAATCCACATGCGCACAAGGTGGACATTCAAACTCTACACACCCAAAATGACAGTTTAGGGTGACAGCGCTACCTACTGTACCACAGTGCCGCCCTCAATACTATGCCTCCATGATGTGCAATTTTAATATCACATGTGCATTTAATAATGCACATGCAATCATCACATGCAAAAACCACAAAAGCTGGGTTAAGACTATTAATAAGTTGCATAAACATATTTAGCTCTGGAGTTTTCTAATGGTTCTTTTTCAAGATTATCTGGCATCAGTTAAATTCAGTCTGAAGTTTACCATCTCTGCTTTAGCTTGAGCTCTGCATGCACTCTCTGAGACAATCATAACACTTTCATCCTTGCTGTTGAATTCACTCATAGATCGTGTGGCGCATTTGTGAGCAATTTAATGAAATGAGTGAGGGGGAGAAATGAACAAAAGCTGGTCCCTAAAAGGCGTTCGTCTTTTGCTCTATGGTAACATTTTAAATTCCATAGAGACACTATTACACAAAAGCAAGTGATTTGTCAGCAATGTTGTGTCTGTTTGCACAACGTGATGATAGGCGAGGCTACTCCAAGAGCCCAAAGAGAATGTCTGTGGTCAGCTATGCATTATTGGGTGAGTCCATGGATGTTTTCTTTTAAGATGTTGTTGCATTGCAGTCATGCCATTATACTTTTATACACTATAATGCCAAAAGTATTAGGACACCTGCTTTTACACACATATGAACTTTAATGACACCCCATTCATAATACATTGGCTTTAATATGGAGTTAACCCACCCTTTGCAGTTCTAACAGCTTCTGTGGAATAACAGAATGCTTTAGTAGAACCACTAAATGTATTTCGTCTTTTGCCGAGTCAGGAACGGTACCATGAAATGCATTTTGTCCGTAAAATGATCGATTTCGTCTTTAAATAATGCTTTTTGTGGCACAGAATGTATTATGTGCACGACAATGACACTTGCCGACCTATACAACAGCAGAAAAAATTTCATTACATGACATTCCAATGTGAAAATAAGACTTAATTAACTGAATTATGTCAATTATATGGCCTCTGTATGTATCTGAAGTTGTAAGAGATGCATACAAATTTATAGTAAATTAACTTGTGTGCACAAGAGAAACAATTTACCTTATGGGATTTTAAGGGCTCCGTAAGAAGGCAAATTTTAATCAGTGTTTTTCAACCCTCTGGGGTCTAAGGGTAGGGAACACACTTTCACTGACTGGGGCATGGTCGTGTGCACATTTCATTCAATATCATAAACTTAATTCATGGCAAATTATTTCTTTTATTTGTTTTGGCATTTACTTAGACTTAGATCCTTCTGCGCCGTTTGGCGCATTGGGCGGCAAGCTGTCTCCAGCGCATTTGATCAGCCGCGACTGCTTCGGCCTCATCCCATGAGATGTTTAGGGCACGCAGACCATCAATGAAAGTCCAACATCTTCCTTTTGGGGGCGTCCCGGTTATGGTGGATTTGGGCAGGCGTAGTGGTTGCATGTGTCGCCCGGTCACGATGTCGTTGACTCGGCGGGTGCCAGTTTGGCAATGAATCTCTTCATTGGTCATGCGGTCCCGGTATGAGACTTGCAGGATTTGTCGTAGCCACCGTTGTTGTGCGACATCGAGTCTTCTTGTGGTTTTAGCCGACGCCTTCCATTCTTCACAGGTGTGGCATTTTATTCATCTTAATCTTAATGTACTTTGTACTTATGTCAGATTTATGTGAAGTTTGTAATTTGACATCAAAATATAGACATTGCAAAATGCAGTTTGGAACACTTGCAGAAACATTATAAAAGTGCGTAGTAATGGTGGAAGTTTGTTTTTCATCCCAGATATCTGATCACCAAAGTCTTGGCTACATGAAGATGACTAAATGGTGTAGTTGCAACATTCAGTTGGATAAATAAGAACAACCCTAACTCATGTCACTATTTCTGGTCTTCTCCCATTGAATATGTAGGAGCTCTCATGTGTATGCATGGGCCCCCCCCCCCCTTTTATGGCACTGGTGGTGATGTATCTGGATCGCGTTTCACTGTTGCGTTGTTCATCAAATTAACATGCGACTGCGATTTAAATACGTGGTAATGTGGCTATTTAGAATGCGAATAGCGATCATCACGTGAGGGCGGTACTACATGCCCCCAATGCAGGTAAAGAATTTTTGCCTGTTTAACCTAATTTTAAAGACTAATACTTCTGACAATGGACGTTTTGAAAAGAATGGAGATTACGGATTTAGTCAGCGGTTTTTTTTTTTTTTCATGTTTCTACAATAATATTTTTGTTATGAGTTATGAACTGAAATACACAAAGATATGCGGCATCGCCGATGATGCCGTCATCCCCAGAGGGTTAATCAAAGTTTAGTTAGTGACAGAACAAGTAATTCATGTTGAATTTAAATTGAAGTTCTTGATGGAATGGTTGCGATAAAATTTGAAATAGAGGTGTGCCAGGTCAGGTTGGGAAGCATGCACTGGTACAGCATGTTACTGCACCCGCCACAGGACGAAACGATAATCTGCAATGAGGGTCACCAGTCCTATGCGTCGGATCACCCTCAGGGAATTCTGCCACATGACTGTAGTGCCTCATTTGGGGCCCCCAAGACAACTGTTCCTTTGACACAAAAACCAACAGTACCCAAGAATTCTCCAAAGAGACATGGTACCAAAGGAGTACAGTCCTCATCTCAGGTCAATGGATATAATCCGTGTCTCTCAGCCATACAGCAACACAGGGAGTACCACTAAAGACAGGATTTGCAGAGATATTGGGAGCACCACACACCCCTTTCCAGCTGCATCATGACCATCCCTGCTCTCCCAATCTGTCTACTGGTTTCGTAGGAAGATTCACCAGATAAATGAATCTCTGTGCAGTCGACATTCTTCTTGCAGACAGACAGACTGCTGATGGCTGTGCCTTGGACCTTGGTTTTTATCCAGGCCACTCGCAAGCCCAGACACTCAGACTCTTCACTCAGTCTCTTGAGAGCCCCAGTCAGAGCCTTCATTGATGATCATGGCATTGTCGACAAAGTCAAGATCAGTGAATATTTCACCAACAAATGCCCTACAGCTTCAGGACCCTACAACCCTGTTCAGCACCCAGTCCATGTAAGCAATGAATAGAGTAGGAGCAAGAACACACCCCTGATGAACTCCAGAGTCAACTGGGAAGAACACTGAGGTTCTGCGTCCACTCTGCCCTGCATTCACAGTACCAGTGTACAGGCCGGCCATGACATCTCCAGATGTCCCACAGGGTAGCACAATCAACTGATTCGAATGCTTTTTGAAAATTTACAATGACTGCAAAGAAACTCTGCCGATATTCACATTTGTGCTTGATGAGAACCCTCAGAACCAGGATGTGGTTGATGATACACTTCTTAGGCATAAAACCAGACTGCACCAGTTGTAGAGAGTTAGGAGAGCAAGTGATCACAAATCCTGTTGAGGATCACCCTAGCAAGGAATTTACCCCACAGCTAATCGGAGCATCAGCCTCAAGAATTGTGGACCCAGAGATGTCCAATATCCTAGCGGGAGGATCAGCTTTAAACAGCTGCTCAAAGTAAATGGCCCAGCAGGTCACAACTGCAGTGTCATCCATAAGGATCGTTCTATTACCTGCCCTGCCTGCAGTTCTCCAAGGAATGGATTTGGATGTGCATAATGCTTCAGTTCCTCTGTAAGCTGGATGTGGGTCACTAGACCACAGATGGTGTGTCAGCTGCTCACAGATTCGTCTAACAAACGCCTCCTTGTCTGCCCTCAGAGCCCATCCTTCTCAGTTCCCGGTACAGAATGGAGTTGCTATCAAGTCATGCACTGTGACTTGTCTCAATAATATCCAGGGTGCCTTCCGAGGTAAAACACCTTCTCCTGGGAGCACCATCAACACCAACCCGCAGCAACCTTCAGCGTCTTGTCACAAATGATCTCCCACATCATATTGGAGTCAGCAGTTGTACCCAAGTCTTAGTTTCTCACACAAACTTATTAGTCTGATCTTGGAGTCTAGCCAGGTCCACCCTCGTTCTCCTAGTAGATGTTAATCTACTGGATATAATCTGAATCTTCAGAGTAGCAATAAGAAGTATGTGGTCAGAATTCACAAACTGGGCACTTCCATAGACCCTGCATTTCTGTTGAAATCTCCATTGTCTGCCCATCAATATGTGACTGACATCCTTCACTGCACCACCAGTATTGTAGTATTATGTCCAACAGTGCGGCTCAGGGTGCTGAAATTAGGATTCAGTGACCCACTGCCTGTAACATTTCACAAAATTAAAGAACATGGAGCCACTTTCACCCCAGTTACCAGACGCATGGGGACCAACACAGTCCTCATAGGACATGGATCGGTCACATATGCCTGGTACCAGATCCATCTAGTTAGGTATGGATTGGTGCTGATACTGATCCCAAATGTTGGATTGGTGCACCTCCAGTTTAAACCCCGTCAAGGGTCCACATTACTTGGCACTGGGGTGTGCTTTTTTTGTTTGATTTTGATAACCTCAGTGAATTTCTGTACAGTTCACTGTCTGCTGATTTGTTGTTACCAGGTGTAATGGGCCAGTTAGGGTGAGGTATGGCTCCATTGTGCTTGACCAAATGTTGTACTTGAATGAAGATGTGTTGGGGTGTCTAAGTAGTTTCCTTTGTTCATTGGTTTTTTTGTGGTAAAAGTGAGACTCAAAACACACAAACTGGAAGCAAGATTTATTGAGACATAAGCCAATGTAGAGAAAACGGTGAAGATGAAAACATAGGCTTTGAAACTACTCAGTGTCATCTGGTCCTGATGGTTGGGGAGAGTTTCAGCCGTAAGGTTTATGGAGGACTGGGTTAGTCTAAACCTCCAGGGAAGAACAATTTTTGTATGGTTTGTAGCTACTGAGGTCTGAGAGTGGATTGCAGTAGGGCTCTGCAGGGGAGATGGAAATGATAGCTGGCAGTTAGTACTGCTGTTAGCTAATGGTGCACTGCAAGGTGTGAGTTGGAAGCTTATCTATATTCCATGCCAATGAGGCAGTGACCAGATTGAAGGTTTTCCTGAGCTTGGGTTTCAGTTATGGAGAACAGCATGTTTAATAGGACTAAATGTCTCCTTCTGTTGGTGCGGTTTGCTATTTTCCAGGGATGTGTGTGTATATGTATACACTCTGTTGATTCATGTTTATGTGCGTTGGCATCAAATAAACTACACAGATAATAAGCATGTGGCTTACACTGGATGGACATCCCTTCTTGAAGTTTTCTTGAAAAACTAAAATGGTTTACATCATTGTAGTTTGATATGCTTGATATGCTAATTGTCAGGTACCCATTAATGTGCATATTTTGGGATGAAAATTGTTTACCATGTCTCTTATTTGTGAATATTATTTTTAGGGTTGTAGTTAAACATCACCTTTTAAGAAATATACATGAATTGACTTTTTGAAATGGAAAGAGTTGACTCTTTGTCGGGTGTAAACCTAAGTTTTCCAGTAGCTATCAAACGTAAGTGATCTAAAATCTGTGTTAGACCAAAGAATGTTTTCAAAGGAAACAAGTATTCAATCAGTGTAAATTTTAATTCTCTATCTCTCTCTTTCCCATAGCTCCTGTGAAGCTCTTGGGTTGCTGGTGTGGCTAAATTCTCTCTGGACTTGAGTGTTACATTCAGAAGACTGAAGCCCAGACTTACGGTCTACCTTTCACGGAAGCCGAACCGTGAGAGGAGAGAGGAAGGCACCTGGCGGATCATGACGGCTGATAAGGACAGGGAGCGTGAGCGACGGGACAAGGCCCGCGAGGGTGAGAGCGTTCGGCCACGGCGTAGCTGTACATTGGAGGGAGGAGCACGCAACTATGCCGAGAGTGAACACAGTGAGGACGACGACGATGCTGCCGCCACCGCCGCTGCCACTGAGGAGCTGGCCAAGAAGGGCAAGAAGAAGCTACCCAAAAAGAAGTCCCGGTATGAGCGTACAGAGAATGGGGAGATCACCTCTTTCATCACAGAGGATGATGTTGTCTACAGACCTGGTGGTAAGTACCGTATTTTTCGGACCATAAGACGCACCTAGCTTTAGAGGAGGGAAATGAAGAAAAAAAGATTCTGAGCCAAATAGTGTCCTAAAATAGTTTGTCAGCCATGTAAAGTGAACAGTAGTCAACAGTAACATTAAGAACCACACTGTCATTAACAAATAATGTCAGTAAAAACCAATAAAAGTACAAACAAAACAAGGAGACACTTCAGTAACAAAATAGGATAGACTTTCATGTGTATGAATGAGCCATTGACACCTGGCCACATCTCTCCCCCCTTTTATGGCGCTGATGGGGATGTATGTGGATCGTGTTTCACCGTTGCATTTTTTTGCAAATTTCTATGCGAATGCAATTTGCATATGCGGTAATACGGCTATTTATAATGTGAATAACAATCTTCGGGTAACAGCGGTACTACACACCCCTGATGCAGGTAAAACAAAGTAAGGTGACATTGTTTATTTTTTTGCCGATTTAACCTAATTTTAAAAACTTTAAAACTTCCGACAATGGACGTTTTGAAAAGAAGACAGATTACGGATTTAGCCAGCATTTTTTTTCATGATTCTACATTAAGATTTCAGCGAGATATGAACTGAAATAGACGCGAAAAGCATGGTGCATCGTCAATGATGCACTCGTCCTCAGAGGGTTAAAGCATGTGAGCAGAGCAATATTCGGACCATAAGACACAGTGACTTTTCTCCCTACTTTTGGGGGAGAAAAAGTGCATCTTTATGGTCCGAAAAATACGGTAGGTGGATTGAACGGCTGAAATCACAGTAAGATGATTGGCTGCACATAGTGTAGTTCTGGGCTACTCAAGTATTTTTTCCTGTAGCCCAAATTCCATTAGCAACACATATTCCAGGCACTTGCTAATCAGGGGAAGCATTTTAAATGTTTTTCACAATAAAATTTGCCGAAGATGTAAAATTTTGCCAACTGGGAGGGGGAAGGGAATTGCTTGCATGATCCACATTCAGTTGTTTCAATCTCCATTGAAGAAGACATTAAAATGGACAGGACCAGAATATAAACTTTTCCTCAACAAGAAGTAGTTTAACTTGACCATTGTGGATCTTATTATTGAGTTTCATTACAGAAGTGCAGTTGTGTGATGACTAGACAATTTCAGAACAAATTTCTAAAATAAAAAAATGGGTGATGGCTCTCTGGCAGTTTAGATTCCTCTGTGGATGAGGCTCCTGAGGGCTTCCCTCCATGTAAAACTACATTTGAATGAATGTCATTCTAATTGCTTTCAGGTTTACACTCAAACTTATCACAGCAGGTGATAAAATATCACATAATAATAATAATGAGTGCCAGTCTGATATTTATTATTATCAATTCATTTCAGAAAGCTATTCTGGACGATACACACTTAGACACCTGGGGTACTTGAGGTAATATAGAAGAATATTCATATGCTCACTGCAGAGTTGTTGCTCTGTTCTCAAGTATCAGATATTTGTACGATTATGCTCCAGGCTTATACCTTGAGTTTTTTATTTATTTATTTATTTATTTTTATTGGTTTAGCTTCCTCAAGCTTTTAGCGGAGGCAAGGTTATTTTTGGGGCATCATCCCTTGATGGAATTACATAAGAGGATGCGTCATAAAGTGCTAGTAGCTGGGGAGCCCCAGACGGCATATGCAGACTCTGTCCCTGATAGGCAGCTGACCACCATCACTGTTGCCTTCAGTACCTCAGTAAATACATGGAGTTTGTGTCCTCCTTGTGTCACGTAGCTTTCCTAGCAGTATTTGTTTCCTTAAGACGTTTAGTTAGGTGAATTAAATTACCCATAGTGTCTGTGTGTGTGTCTCAGCCTATCCGTGTGCCTGTATGTGTTCGGCCCATAGAAATGAATGGATGATCCCCACAAATATATGAATACAAACATACATACCTTGGCTCCAGGTGCCCGGAATCCTGTACTGAAAGTAGATGAACAGATATAATGTGAATTACAATGCGAGTTGCATACAATTTGTTGGACAAAACTGTAGCCCCAGAAGAGATTAATAATTTGTTCTAATCTAACAAATGTGGTTCTTTAGTACTTGCCAACAAGACAGTGATTTACCATGAAGTTTTCTATTATCGCCTGGGTTCAAGTAGGAATTGATTTTATACACTATTTATTTAAGAGTAGTTTTATCATGTAATGACAAGCCATTGGCCTCAGGACTCTCTGTAAGCACTGACATTTGACATGTGCAGAAATAGACTATAGTGTCTCGTTTTGAAGACTTGGCACATGTGTCATGCAGAGTTCCTCTCTGCTTGTCCATGTGCCATCTCTGCTGAAGGAAGCATGGGTGGCTGCTAGAATTTGTTTGTATTTTGCTCCGAGCAGGGATCAGGCTGTAGTATTCTAAATAATTTATCTTTTTATTTTGATATAGTACTGGGGCCAGTAGGCAAGGCTAGTAGAACACTTCTCAGACTTGTCATGGCAAAAAAGGAAGTAAACGGAATGAGGCTATTTTGTATGCTGGCTAGTAAGTGGAACTGATCGGTGCTCTTTTGATCTCAGACTCCAAGCTATTAGAATATTTTGGTTTCATGCATCTACTGAGATGAGTCTGCTGACAAGCCCAGAGAGGCGCCATAAAAGCATCCATCCGTAGGTCAGACCCAACAGCCTAGAGCTAACACAGGCCTTCTGTGAATACCTCTTTGCCACCTGAAGACCTTCAGTCTTCCTATCAGCTGGGTATATTGAAACTCCGTGATTTATGAGTCAGTATTTATGTTTACCCTGTTGTGTGTCCTGCAGATTCTTCTGAAGCATAAAGCCAGGTTCTGACTTGGTATGGCATTTGAAGCAGAATTTGATTTCATCAGTCATTATTCAAATAATATTCAGTTAAAGCCACCTTCATCTCAGTCATGCATGGAATATGGATCAAAATATTTATTTCTTTCCATATAAAATGAGATATTGCTCATTGCTGTAAACCTTTAAAATGCAACTTGAATAAATTAAATTGAAACCAGTTAAACTGATGAGAGAGAGCTGAAGTGTAGTAGCATACAAAAGTGTTGAATAGCCTGTGCCTTGGGCAGTCATGGTGAATGACGATTTTTTTTTCCAATCAAGGGCTTATATTTACACCCTTGTCTTTCATTAAGCACATTCTTGAGGTGGTTTTTGCACTAAACGTGGACATGCAATCTACCTTTTTATCTGGCAACACTTAATAGAAATTTACATTTGTTTTTCTTTAGCAGATGCTTTTATCCAAACTAGAATTGGCTGGTGATTGGGGGTTTAGGGCCTCACTCAGGGGCCACATGGTGACATCATCTTGCCTTCACAGGGATAGAATACTGAGCTACTTAAACGTACACCACACGCATTCTCTTATAATTCACAGGAAATACTTTATTGCTATGGTAGCCTTTGTTGAATCAGAATGTGAGATAATTGCTGCCAAAACTGCAGTACTTTTGAAAGTCAAGCTTGTATGTTTTATGTTTATTGGTCATGACTGTGTTACAGCAGGTTGTCTTTGACTTATTTTCTCTATAATGGAAAGTGACAGCAAGACTACAGAATTTTCCCTGTTTTTTTTTTTTTGGTAAAATCTGGAATTTGGAAATCTGCACCTGTAAATATGCAATTTGCTTTATTTGCTACTCTGTTAATTTGGGATTTCAGAATGTAGAATTGTGTATTTCTGTTCAGTGAAAGACAAAAGTGCCTTTTTATGTTAATAATGGAGTTCCTCTAATACATAAATTTGTAGAAAAAAATAACACTCCTCTATTCCATACAATAACGTTAGCTGTTTGAAATACATTTGAGGTTTCATTTATTTGTAAATATTCTGACAGGACAATAACCTGACCAGTGATAGGTTATATTTCGGTGGTGCAGGTCCATGGATAGTCCTCTCCATGCAAGCGTGTAAATCACCCTTCATAACTGTGATTCTAACTGTAGGGCACACTGCATGACTTTGTTTCTTGCTCAGTGCTCTTACCTCCCAGGGTGAATGTCATACATCTAAGTACAGTAAGCCACATGTAATCGTGACACTTCTTATCCCAATCAGCTCATATATCTGCTTGCTAACATTTATTATTCCTGCATTTATTTAACTGAGACCCTAACCATGTGACTGACCTCTTGTCAGAAGTTGCTAGTAGTTTTGTGTATTGAGCACTACAGATTATGTGTGTGTTTGTTTGGGGGGGGGGCTGGGGTTGTGTTGTATATATTACCTTGTGGGGACCAAATCATTTTTCAGTACTCAGTTTTATTATAATCTGTAAAAGACTAAAACAAAAAAATAAAAATTAAATAAAAATGCAAAGGTCGCATATTTTGTTTGGCTTTGTTTGTGTGTATGTGTGTGAGAGAGAGAGGCTGGCTGGCAAAGATGACATAGTGATTGATGCTCTGTTAATAGATATTCTAGGTGTGATTGACAGAGCCTAGATTTTTCACTTGTGCATGCTTATAAGGAGGCTTTGTAGAAAAAACTGTGTACCGGTTTATGTTGAGTATTTAATTTTTAATCCTAAAATTGATCTAGGGTTAACAATAAAAATATTTGTGCTTTTAAAATTACAGAAGTATAAAACTCTGATGATTACTAAGGATTTACACTGTTTGTAAAGCCCTGTTTGGCTAATTTGAGGAGTATGGGGCATGGTCTGGATTGAGCACCCAGATAAGCCTATAAAATCTCTGACTGCTTTATTGTGAAACAGATTGGAGGTCTGAAGCTGAGCACTCTAAGCACATTCTACACATCTTAAGATTCCGACGCTTCCATTTTGCGTAAAAGCAAAATGTGATGTGCAAAATGGTTCTGCTCATTGTTTATTTGGGGAAAAAGGTTAGTAATAACAAGGAATATATTCAGCAAAGATGGCAAATGCAGTCTTCAGATTCAAAGTTCCAAAGTGCAATTTATATACAAAAAATGTGCACATTGTAGCTATCCACTGAAACCTGCATGTCTACTCTTTGATGATTGACTTATAAATGGAATACGATAATTCTCCTCTGTCCACTAATAGTATTTGACGTTTAATTGACCAATGAAAAGATGTTTTATGAAATTTTCTGTTTTATTAATGGTTGTTTGTACTAGTTAACGTTTGTATTCATTATGGTCATTTGTATGGACCATTAATTTTAAAAACTTAATGCTGATAGCTGGATAGCCAGCTAACTACCATCAGCGTTAATTGTGAATATTAAGTTGGATTAATTTGTGTTTTGTTGACATATTTGCCCCGCTGACAATCTATGCAAGTCCACTTGAAACTTTAAACCGTTCGGTGACAGCTGTATAAAGATAGGTTTCTATTTGTGATGCTAAAGCTCTCTCATTATGCTGTGTTAGATTTATTTTATAAAGCGATTTCTGAGAAAATTTATTTTTTTCCCAGCTCCTGATTATTTGGCGCTAAGGTGATATATATCGAATGATGAAATAAAAAATGGCTATCGTTTTATATTATGGTCTATCATTTATTTCGTGGTGTTGAAAAATACACTGTTAACAGCAAAAATTTTTTCATCATTTGGATGAGTTTTGCAAGGTTACACGCGACCACATGACATGTGGCAGTTGTATTGAAGTTTTTCTTGGACTTTAATTTGTAACTCATAGAAGATAATCCACAAATGTACCATGATCCACAAATAAATCTATCCACACATATGTATTTTTTAATTTGTGTAAAATAATGTTCACAAAAATAGTGGTTTTTTTTTTACACGTGAAATGTGTTTTGTGCACTTGATCACGTCATGTCTTTTTGTTGATCACGTTAGATTTGTGACTTCCCTGCTATTGATTTGTGGATTTTTGTCCAGTTAATACTACTACAAAACCATTAGGCCTGGGTGGGAAAATATATTTTTAAATAGTTTTCTGTTCACTCGCAATAGTTTTTCTATCCCACTGTACTTGCCCACTTGCTATATGCTGCACCGTGATAGCATGTATAAACCTAAATAATGCAGACATGTCTGCAAAGTGAGCTTTAAGCATTAAACTACGGGGGACAATATACACCATGTAACTTGCGTATTTATTAATAATTGCACTGTGTTCATTCTTCGCATTAACGCTATTGATCGTGAAGTGCACTCACAAATTTTGAAATACATTACAAAAACTGAAAGATATTACAACCGGAAAACTGGATAGAAAGCTAACTTTACCAGGGTTTTAGAGTTAAGGTTTAAATTCGAACCTGCTTTTTGGAATATTTCAGTACAGATCCTCATATCCCCTCATACATCATCAAACAAGAATACCAGGGAGGTATTCCCGAAAGCGGCTTTGGGTTTAAACCCTAACTATGACACCACACTAAAGTTAGCTTTATATTCAGTTTTTCTGGCTGTAAGATCTTTCAAGAAAAGGAAGCAGTACTCCATGGTTTTCCAGGTTTCTTTATGGGCAAATTTTAATTAATATTTCAGTGTTTGCATTTGCACTTCACCTTCAATAGCCCAGCTGTCTTGTTCACAGTCACTGGCGGTGAATGAACGCAGTGCAATTATTAAAAAATATGTTTAAATACACATATGAAAATTTCATAGTGTGCATTTTCCCACCACAGTTTAATGCTTAAAGCAACCTTAATTGGACATGTCTGTATTTAGGTTTATACTTATTAGTCCATTCATTCTATCTTTTGTACTTTAAATGAACACAGTACAGTTATTATTAGTAATGGAAAAGTATTGCAAGAGAACATAAAATTATTTCGAGAGAACTCAAAGCTACAATATTTCAAAAAATATTTTCCCACCCAGACCTCTTAGGGGACCCATATACCGCGATCTGTAAAAAATAAATAAATAAATAAATAAAAATCCCAAATACACCACCATCCACAAATATGTATTTTTAATTGCGTTCTGTAGTATCATACTCACAAAAACACAGTAATTTGTACAAATGAAAAAGGTTTTGCGCATTTGTGGGTCACTTTGCGTCTATTTATGGATCACATTACATTCATGACTTCAGTCCTTTTTATTTGCAGATTTTTGTCCAATTCCTACTGCAGCTGATCTGTGGAAACAATTAGTAAATATGAGGTGCAGCTGTGATATATATCGTTATCGGGATATGAGATTTTGGTCAAATCGCACATCCCTTAGACTCTTGATATAATGGGTAGATATAATTTGGAGATATGTTTTTCATTGGGCACCGACGATGTGTAGTGAGATCCCCCTTAGTAATGCTCCCATGTTCACTGCTGTTTCAGTATAGCGTGCTTTTACTAATGCTTGGTAAAATGTGGATTTCCCGGAATGGTTCAGCTTTAGTAATTAACCATAGTACTGAGCTTTACCGTGCTTAGTATAAAATACACATGTCCAGTTATTGAATAGTGTGCATCATTTGAAAAGTAGAGCGGATGTTATGGAAATAACATCCTGCTACCAAAAATTCCTTTGTGAGCAAAAAGAGTGAACAACAATAGGCCCTTAGTGGCCTCATCATCGAGATGTCATAAACCCCCTCATTTAACGTGTTTAGCACACTTTCCTATGCTCTGTGTTCTAGGAATGTATCCTGAGCATTAACAGGAGTCTTAACACTGAAATGGCAATGGAGGCTTACAACTCAAAAATAAATTAAGCCAGTACAAATGGTCTGTTTTGGTAGTTCCGCAGGTCATTAAAGCTCATTTTTTCCTTGGTAGAAGAATCCCCTCATCCACTTCAGCTGTGCTGTTCTTACCTCATTCAGAGTATCATTTATTCTGTCATCCTTGTGTCTCCCCCTGTGAGAAGCCATATCACTCCCCCTCCTTTCTATTAAGTAGGCTAGATTAGGGGTGGATATTTTTATTTGCTCTTCCTTGTAAACAGCTCCCCATGCTAGCCCATCTGCCTCTTAGTGGATCACTTTCACATGCATTGCTGCTCTGCCACCAGTATTCTTGTACTGCCTCTAAATAGATCTTTTGTTTATTTCCTCAAAAAACTGAATCTGTAGAACAAATAAATGAACATGTATAACAAGTGAAACTGTTTGTAGGAGCCTGTTTTGCCTTTTATGGCCACTAGTGCTTTATGTAGCAGCGAGTTCTGGTTGAATTGGTTGTGAATTCCCCAGGCAATGTGAGACAGGCTCATGTTTAGAGTGGGTGTGGGCCCAGCCACTTACTGCAGTGCCTCCCAGGAAGAACTGCTGGGGTAGAATGTCTCCTTGTTAAGGGGGTTGGACTATGCATGTCAGCAGAATAGCTGTGAGAACTACAGTGGGGCCAAGTTGAATATAACCCTCTGCCATCTAAAAGCCCAAAATAGCTGGATTCAGGATGTTATATATTAATAAAGTTTGTCTTTTTGTCTGTAATACAGACAGGTTGTTCCCAGAAGCTGAAATACAGTCGGTTACATGTGTATCACGGTGTTTGTATGGCCATTTGTTGCAGACCCTGGGATGGATATCCCCCCCACCATGCACGCTGATGTGATATTTTCTCCTCATGAACATACATACTCATGTTAACATTCTGTCACTTTGTTCAGGGTTTAATTCTATGTGATGAGACTCCAGGCCTCTGCTGACCTTGTTATAGATCAGGCAGGTTCAGCTTGGATAGAAACCCGGCTCTCTCTGCAGGACGGCACTCATAGCCCTGCCCTGCTGGTTTCTGTATGCTTATCCCTCTCCAGTCCTGGCTTGAAGGTAAAGGTCTACAACCCTGCTGTACCAGCAGTCAGTTTGATTTAGTGAGAGCTGTAGGCTGCTTTTCCCTCATTTGGATTCAGTGCAGCAGGGCTGGAAGACGACAGTGGAAAGGTTGTGACATTTGGCTGCATTAGCGGGGGGGAAGGGGGGGATTTACACTGATCAAGTGGATGAGTACATTTGGAATATATTACATCACTACTGTGCTAAAATGTCTCTGCTTGGATAAGCCTGTGTAAATGATATGCCTTCACTCCCATGAAAGTGCATTAGAAAAGGCAAAGATTAATGATAATGCATGCATGTTTAGCACTGGAGAAAAGATTATAGCTTTTCTGTTAATAGACTGGCATCAGTCAGGTGGACCATCAAACCCTAAGTTCTTTGCATTCATATACAGCTGGGTTTTAAGGCACTGGGGCAATTTGTTGCCCATAACTCCTGTTCTAATACCTTTGCTGTCACTTCTCTCTCCT